>NW_027441604.1:0-72816 GCF_964195595.1 Calonectris borealis
GGGTAACTGGGGGGCACTGGGAGGCGCTGGGGGGTAACTGGGGGGCACTGGGAGGCACTGGGGGGGGACTGGGAGGGCACTGGGGAGGATGGGGGGGGCACTGGGAGCGAACTGGGGCTACTGGGAGGGGGGGGGAGGGGGAGGGTGCCAGCGGGGGGAGGGGCGGGGCCGCGGCGATGACGCGGCGATGACGTCACAGGTGGCAGGAGGCGGGGCAGCGGCAGCAGCAGCGCTATGGGCCCAGCCTCCGCCTCCTGCGCCTCATCTACGAGCGCCAGTAGCCCCGCCCACCGCGCCCGGCCACGCCCCCCTTCCTCGACCCCGCCCACCGCACCCGGCCACGCCCCCCTTCCTCGACCCCGCCCTTCGCGAGCCCCGCCCCCGCCTCCCCCGGACCCCGCCCACCGCGCCCGCCAGCCAATGGACGCCTGTCAGCGAGCTCCCGCAGGCCCCGCCCCCGCGAGCTGACCACGCCCCCCCGCCGGCTTAACCACGCCCACCCCTCGGGCCACGCCCCCCCGCCCCTGTAAGCCCCGCCCCCCCAATAAAAGCGCTTCCCACAGCTTTGATTGACGCATGGGGGGCGGTGGGTGGGGCTTAACGGGGACACGCCCACGCGGGGGCGGGGTCAATGAACGCACAGGACAAAGGGGGCGGGGCCAAGGCTTCATTGGGGGGGGAGGGGCTGCGGGGAGCCCCAAAATCGGGGGAAAGGGCCCCAAAATGGGGGAGGGGGAGGGGCAGGTGGGGGGGGGGGCGGGGCGCTCCGCTGTGATGTCACACGATGTCACGTGATGTCACCGCTCCTGGGGGGAGAGGGGAGGGGTCAGGAGATCACCTGGGGGGGGGGGCCCCGCCCCCCATTTCGGGGTCCCAGCCCCCATTTCAGGGCCCCCCCCCGGTTTTGGGGTCCCCCCATGTGCCCCCTCCCCCCCCCATTTCGGGGTCCCCCCCCCCCCCCCCGATTTCAACCCCTCCCCCCCCAGATCTCCCCCCCCCCCCCTTTTTGGGGTCCCCCCCATTTCAGGGTCCCCCCCCCAGATTTCGGGGTCCCCCCCAAAGTCTCCGCCCCCCCCCCCCGATTTTGGCCCCCCCCCCCCTTCGGGGTCCCCCCCCGATTTCAGGCTCCCCCCCACGTGTCCCCCCCATTTCGGCCCCCCCCCCCCCCCGATTTTGGGGTCCCCTCCCCCCATTTCGCCCCCACCCCCCCATTTCAGCCCCTCCCCCCTCCACGGCCCCCTCCCCCCATTTCACCCCCCCCTCCCATTTCCAGGCCCCCCCCCCCCACTTCCAACCCCTCCCCCCCCCAAATTTCGGGGTCCCCCCTCACCTCCCCTCCCCCCCCCCAAGCGGGGGGGTCTCCACCACGCTCCGCCCCCCCCCCCTTTCACTTTAGGGGGGGCTCCCCCACCTTTTTGAGGGACCCCCCCCAAGTTTAGGGGAGCCGGGGTCCCCCCCCAAGGTTTTGGGGGACCCCCCCCAGGATTTGGGGGGGCTCAGGGGGTGCCGAGGGGGAGGGTGAAGGCCAAGAAGTCGCCCAGGGCCCCCCACTCCGCCCGGCGGCTCTGGAAGACCCCGACCCAGGCCCCCAGCCCCACCCCCCACAGCCCCAGCCCCAGCGCCGAGCGCCGCACGTCTGGGGGGGGGGAGGGGCGGGGTTAGGATTTGGGGGGGACCCCGCCCCGTACCCCAAAATCCCCCCCAACACCCCCCCCCCCACCACCCCTCCCCAGGATCCTTCGATCTCGCCCTCCCCTCCCCCACCCGGGGAGGATCGGGGGGGGTGGGGGAGGGGCGAAGAGGGGGAGGGGTCAGGAGTTGGGGGGACCCCCCCGTACCCCAAAATCCCCCCCCAAAGTCCACCCCCCCCCCAGGATCCTTCGATCTCCCCCTCCCCTCCCCCACCCGGGGAGGATCGGGGGGGGTGGGGGGAGGGGCGAAGAGGGGGAGGGGTCAGGAGTTGGGGGAGGGGTCAGGAGTTGGGGGACCCCCCCGTACCCCAAAATCCCCCTCCAAAACACCCCCCCCCTCCCCCCCCCAGGATCCTTCGATCTCGCCCTCCCCTCCCCCACCCGGGGAGGATGAGGGGGGTGGGGGGAGGGGCAAAGAGAGGGAGGGGTCAGGAGTTGGGGGGACCCCCCCGCACCCCAAAATCCCCCCCTGCACCCCAAATGCCCCCCAAAACCCCCCCCCCCGGATCCTTCGATCTCCCCCTCCCCTCCCCCACCCGGGGAGGATGAGGGGGGTGGGGGGAGGGGCAAAGAGGGGGAGAGGGGTCAGGAGTTGGGGGGACCCCCCCGCACCCCAAAATCCCCCCCCAAAACCCCCACACCCCCCCCCCCCCAGGATCACTCGATCTCTCCCTCCCCTCCCCCACCCGGGGAGGATCGGGGGGGTGGGGGAGGGGCAGAAAAAGAAGGGGGGAGGGGTTAGGAGTTGGGGGGACCCCCCCCGTACCCCCAAATCCCCCCCCTGCACCCCAAAATCCCCCCCCAAACCCCCCCCCCCAAAGGGCTTGGAATCGCCCCCTCCCCCCACCCAAGAAGAATCAAGGGGGTGGGGGAGGGGCAAAGAGGGGGAGGGGTCAGGAGTTGGGGGAGGGGTCAGGAGTTGGGGGGACCCCCCCGTACCCCAAAATCCCCCCCCAAAGTCCACACACCCCCCCCAAGATCCTTCGATCTCCCCCCCTCCCCCACCCGGGGAGGATGAGGGGGGTGGGGGGAGGGGCAAAGAGGGGGAGGGGTTGGGATTGGGGGAGGGGTCAGGAGTTGGGGGGACCCCCCCGTACCCCAAAATCCCCCCCTGCACCCCAAATGCCCCCCAAAACCCCCCCCCCCCCCGGATCCTTCGATCTCCCCCTCCCCTCCCCCACCCGGGGAGGATCAGGGGGGTGGGGGAGGGGCAAAGAGGGGGAGGGGTCAGGAGTTGGGGGGACCCTGCCCGTACCCCAAAATCCCCCCCAAAACCCCACCCCACCCCCCCCCCAGGATCCTTCGATCTTGCCCTCCCCTCCCCCACCCGGGGAGGATCAGGGGGGTGGGGGAGGGGCAAAGAGGGGGAGGGGTCAGGAGTTGGGGGGACCCTGCCCGTACCCCAAAATCCCCCCCAAAACCCCACCCCACCCCCCCCCCAGGATCCTTCGATCTTGCCCTCCCCTCCCCCACCCGGGGAGGATCAGGGGGGTGGGGGGAGGGGCAAAGAGGGGGAGGGGTTGGGATTGGGGGAGGGGTCAGGAGTTGGGGGGACCCTCCCAGCACCCCAAAATCCCCCCCAAAACCCCCAACCCCCCCCCCCCCCAAGGGCTTGGAATCGCCCCCTCCCCCCACCCAGGGAGGATCAAGGGGGTGGGGGAGGGGCAGAAAAAGAGGGGAGGGGGGAGGGGCGAGGATTTGGGGGGGACCCCCCCCGAGCACCCCCAACCCCCCCCCCCCAGACCCCCTATAGACCCCCAGGACCCCCCCTTGCCCCCCAGGGGCCCCCTAGAGACCCCCCAGCCCCCCCAAAACCCCCTATAGCCCCCCCCGACCCCTATAGCCCCCCCAGCACCCCCTATAGCCCCCCCCAGACCCCTATAGCCCCCCCCAGACCCCTGTAGCCCCCCCAGCAGCCCCTATAGCCCCCCCCAGACCCCTATAGCCCCCCCCAGCAGCCCCTATAGCCCCCCCAGACCCCTATAGCCCCCCCCAGCAGCCCCTATAGCCCCCCCAATCCCTATAGCCCCCCCAGACCCCTATAGCCCCCCAAGACCCCTATAGCCCCCCCAGACCCCCTCGTAAACCCCCATAAACCCCTATAGACCCCCAAAGCCCTCTATAGAGGCTCCCAGGAGCCCCTATAGCCCCCCCAGATCCCTTAGAGCCCCCCCCAGATCCCCCAAAACTCCCTATAGCCCCCCCAGACGCCTATAGCCCCCCCCAGGTCCTCTATAGTCCCTCTCCAGGACCCCCTATAGCCCCCGCAAACACCTACAGGCGCCTCCAGACGGCCTATAAGCCCCCTATAGCCCCCCCAGACCCCTATAGCCCCCCCCAGACCCCCTATAGATGTCCAGACCCCCTATAGACCTCCCAGACCCCCTATAGCCTCCCTATAGCCCCCCCCAGATCCCCTATAGACCCCTATAAACCCCTGCAGGAGCTCCTATAGACCCCCCCAGACTCTCTATAGGCCCCCCAGCCCCCTATAGCCCCCCCCAAACCCCTATTGCCCACCCCAGACCCCCTCTAGACCCCCCCAGGAGACCCTATAGCCCCTCTGGCCCCTATAGCCCCTATGGCCCCCTATAGCTCCTATGGCCCCTATAGCCCCCTATGGCCCCTATAGCCCCTATAGCCCCCTTTAGCCCCTATGGTCCCTATAGCGCCTATACCCCCTATAGCCCCCATAGCTCCCTATGGCCCCTATACCCCCCATAACCCTATGGCCCCTATAGCCCCCATAGCCCCCTATGACCCCCTATACCCCCCATAGACCCCATACCCCCATGGCCCCTATACCCCCCATAGCCCCGTATAGCCCCTATACCCCCACGGCCCCTATAGCCCCTATGGCCCCCATAGCCCCTATACCCCCCATGGCCCCTATAGCCCCTATACCCCCCCATGGCCCCCTATGCCCCCACGGCCCCTATACCCCCATGGCCCCCATACCCCCCATATCCCCTATACCCCCCATAGCCCCCTATGGCTCCTATGGCCCCTATACCCCCCATAGCCCCTATACCCCCCATAGCCCCCATAGCCCGTATACCCCCATGGCCCCTATAGCCCCTATGGCCCCCATAGCCCCTATACCCCCTATACCCCCCATGGCCCCTATACCCCCCATACCCCCCATACCCCCTATACCCCCCATAGCCCCCCATAGCCCCTATACCCCCATACCCCCTATAGCCCCCATGGCCCCTATGGCCCCCATAGCCCCCCACGGCCCCTATGGCCCCCTATGGCTCCTATGGCCCCTATACCCCCCATACCCCCCATACCCCCCATAGCCCCTATACCCTCCATACCCCCCATAGCCCCCCATGGCCCCTGTGGCCCCCACGGCCCCTATAGCCCCCATACCCCCCATAGCCCCCCTATTGCCCCTATACCCCCATGGCCCCTATGGCCCCCATAGCCCCCTATGGCTCCTATGGCCCCTATACCCCCTATACCCCCCATACCCCCCATAGCCCCTATACCCCCCATACCCCCCTATACCCCCCATACCCCCCACGGCCCCCATACCCCCCACGGCCCCTATGGCCCCCATGGCCCCTATACCCCCCATACCCCCCTATACCCCCCACGGCCCCCACGGCCCCTATGGCCCCCATACCCCCCACGGCCCCTATGGCCCCCACGGCCCCTATGGCCCCCATACCCCCCACAGCCCCCTATGGCCCCCATACCCCCCACGGCCCCTATGGCCCCCATAGGGCACTCACAGCGCCGGATCAGGGGCTGCTCCCCGTAGGGGGGGGCCACGAAGGCCTCGCGGAAGAACCAGAGGACGTTCACCAGCCACAGGAAGGGCAGCAGCGCAAAGCCCCCTGGGAGGGCGGCAGGCCCCGCCCCCTCAGCTGGCCACGCCCCCCCGGCAGCTGGACCCGCCCCCCCGGCAGCTGGACCCGCCCCCTCATCAGCTGGCCCCGCCCTTCATCAGCTGGACCCGTCCCCCCATCAGCTGGACCAGTCCCCCCATCAGCTGGCCACGCCCCCTCAGCTGGCCACACCCCCGGCAGCTGGACCCGCCCCCTCGAGAGCTGGCCCCGCCCTTCATCAGCTGCACCTGTCCCCCCGTCAGCTGGCCCCGTCCCTCGTCAACTGGCCACGCCCCCCCGGCAGCTGGCCCCGCCCCCCCCGGCAGCTGGCCACGCCCCCCCGGCAGCTGGCCACGCCCTTCATCAGCTGGACCCGTCCCCCCATCAGCTGGACCTGTCCCTCATCAGCTGGCCACGCCCCCCCGGCAGCTGGCCCCACCCTTCATCAGCTGGACCCGTCCCCCCGTCAGCTGGCCACGCCCCCCTCAGCTGGCCACGCCCCCGGCAGCTGGCCACGCCCCCCCAGCAGCTGGACCCGCCCCCCCGGCAGCTGGACCCGCCCCCCCGGCAGCTGGACCCGCCCTTCATCAGCTGGACCCGTCCCCCCGTCAGCTGGACCCGTCCCTCGTCAGCTGGCCACGCCCCCTCAGCTGGCCACGCCCCCCGGCAGCTGGACCCGCCCCCTCGTCAGCTGGCCCCGCCCTTCATCAGCTGGACCCATCCCCCCATCAGCTGGACCTGTCCCTCGTCTGCTGGCCACGCCCCCTCGTCAGCTGGCCACGCCCCCTCGTCAGCTGGCCCCGCCCTTCATCAGCTGGACCCGTCCCCCCGTCAGCTGGCCACGCCCCCCGGCAGCTGGACCCGCCCCCCCGGCAGCTGGCCACGCCCCCCCGGCAGCTGGACCCGTCCCCCCATCAGCTGGACCAGTCCCTCGTCAGCTGGCCACGCCCCCTCAGCTGGCCACACCCCCCGGCAGCTGGACCCGCCCCCTCATCAGCTGGCCCCGCCCTTCATCACCTGGACCTGTCCCCCCATCAGCTGGACCAGTCCCTCGTCTGCTGGCCACGCCCCCATAAGCTGGCCACGCCCCCATAAGCTGGCCCCACCCCCATCAGCTGGCCCCACCCCCATCAGCTGGCCCCACCCCCATCAGTCATTGGGGCCCCTTATTAATTAAAGCCCCAGGAAGGGGGGGGAAGAGAGGGGCACTGGGGGGCACTGGGGGGCACTGGGAGTGCTATAGGGGAGCTATGGGGGCACTGGGAGGGCTATAGAGGGGCACTGGGGGGCACTGGGAGGGCTATGGGGGGGCTATGGGGGCACTGGGGGGCACTGGGGGGCACTGGGAGTGCTATAGGGTGGCTATGGGGAGCACTGGGGGGCACTGGGACGGCTATAGGAGGGCTATGGGGGGCACTGGGAGGGCTATAGGGGGGCTATGGGGGCACTGGGGGGCACTGGGAGTGCTATAGGAGGGCTATGGGGGGCACTGGGAGGGCTATAGGGGGGCTATGGGGAGCACTGGGGGGCACTGGGAGTGCTATAGGGGGACACTGGGGGGCACTGGGAGTGCTATAGGGGGGCTATGGGGGGCACTGGGGGGCACTGGGAGTGCTATAGGGGGGCTATGGGGGGCACTGGGGGGCACTGGGAGTGCTATAGGGGGCACTGGGAGTGCTATAGGAGGGCTATAGGGGGGGCTATGGGGGGGGCTATGGGGTGCTGGGGGGGTTATGGGGGGCACTGGGGAGCTATGGGGGGCACTGGGGGGTATAGGAGAGCTATAGGGGGCTATAGGGGGGTTACAGAGGGCCCTGGGGGGCTATAGGGGGGCTATAGGGTGTTGGGGGTGGTTATGGAGCAGTGATGGGGGCACCGGGGAGCTATAGGGGGGCTATAGGGGGCTGGGGGTGGCTATGGGGGGTTATGGGGGGCACTGGGGGGCTATAGGGGGGCTATAGGGGGGCTGGGGGTGGCTATGGGGGGTTATGGGGGGCCCTGGGGGGCTATAGGGCAGCTATAGGGGGGCTGTGGGGTGCCACGGCAGAGCCATCACGGGGCTATAGGGTGCTGGGGGTGCTATGGGGCACCTATAGGGCACTAGAGATGCCTATGCAGGGCTATAGGGCACCTATAGGGTGCCACGATTATCTATAGGGCAGCCATGGGGCAGCCATGGGGCAGCCGTGGGGAGCTATAGGGTGCTGGGGGTGCTATGGGGCACCTATAGCGCACTAAAAATGCCCATGGAGTGCTATAGGACAGCTATAGGTGCCAAAATCGTCTATGGGGCAGCCGTGGGGCAGCCGGGGGGAGCTATAGGGTGCTGGGGGTGCTACGGGGCAGCTATAGGACACTAGAAATGCCCATGGAGCGCTATAGGGCACCTATAGGGTGCAAAATTCCCTATGGGGCAGCCGTGAGGACCTATAGGGTGCTGGGGGTGCTACAGAGCACCTATAGGGCACTAGAAATGCCTATGGAGCGCTATAGAGCACCTATAGGGTGCCATGATTATCTATGGGGCAGGCGTGGGGCGTCCGTGGGGAGCTATAGGGTGCTGGGGGTGCTACAGAGTACCTATAGGGCACTAAAAATGCCCATGGAGCGCTATAGGGTACCTATAGGGTGCAAGATTCCCTATGGGGCAGGCGTGGGGCAGCTATGAGATATCTATGGGGCACCCATGGGCAGCTATAGGGTGCTGGGGGTGCTACAGGGCACCCATAGGGCACTAGAAATGCCCATGGAGCCCTATAGCACAGCTATAGGGTGCCAAGATTGCCTATGGGGCACCCATGGGCAGCTATAGGGTGCTGGGGGTACTACGGGGCACCCATAGGCCACTAGAAATGCCCATGGAGCGCTATAGGGCACCTATAGGGTGCCATGATTATCTATGGGGCAGGCGTGGAGCAGCTATGGGGCAGCCGTGGGGAGCTATAGGGTGCTGGGGGTGCTTCAGGGCACCCATAGGGCACTAGAAATGCCCGTGGAGCGCTATAGGGCACCTATAGGGTGCAAGATTCCCTATGGGGCGGCCGGGGGGCAGCTATGGGATATCTCTGGGGCACCCATGGGCAGCTATAGGGTGCTGGGGGTGCTACGGGGCACCTATAGGGCACTAGAAATGCCCGTGGAGCGCTATAGGGCACCTATAGGGTGCAAGATTCCCTATGGGGCGGCTGTGGGGCAGCCGTGGGGAGCTATAGGGTGCTGGGGGTGCTATGGGCCACCTATAGCGCACTAAAAATGCCCATGGAGTGCTATAGGGTACCTATAGGGTGCCAAAAACGTCTATGGGGCAGCCGTGGGGAGCTATAGGGTGCTGGGGGTGCTACGGGGCACCTATAGGGCACTAAAAATGCCCATGGAGCCCTATAGCACAGCTATAGGGTGCCAAGATTGCCTATGGGGCACCCATGGGCAGCTATAGGGTGCTGGGGGTGCTACAGGGCACCTATAGGGCACTAGAAATGCCCATGGAGCGCTATAGGGCACCTATAGGGTGCAAGATTCCCTATGGGGCGGCCGGGGGGCAGCTATGGGATATCTATGGGGCACCCATGGGCAGCTATAGGGTGCTGGGGGTGCTACGGGGCACCTATAGGGCACTAAAAATGCCCATGGAGCGCTATAGGGTACCTATAGGGTGCCAAGATTCCCTATAGGCCAGGTGTGGGGCAGCCGTGGGGTGTCTATAGGGTGCTGGGGGTGCTACAAGGCACCTATAGGGCACTAAAAATGCCCATGGAGCCCTATAGCACAGCTATAGGGTGCCAAGATTGCCTATGGGGCACCCATAGGCAGCTATAGGGTGCTGGGGGTGCTACAGGGCACCTATAGGGCACTAGAAATGCCCGTGGAGCGCTATAGGGCACCTATAGGGTGCAAGATTCCCTATGGGGCGGCCGGGGGGCAGCTATGGGATATCTATGGGGCACCCATGGGCAGCTATAGGGTGCTGGGGGTGCTACGGGGCACCTATAGGGCACTAAAAATGCCCATGGAGCGCTATAGGGTACCTATAGGGTGCCAAGATTCCCTATAGGCCAGGTGTGGGGCAGCCGTGGGGTGTCTATAGGGTGCTGGGGGTGCTACGGGGCACCTATAGGGCACTAAAAATGCCCATGGAGCCCTATAGCACAGCTATAGGGTGCCAAGATTGCCTATGGGGCACCCATGGGCAGCTATAGGGTGCTGGGGGTGCTACAGGGCACCTATAGGACACTAGAAATGCCCGTAGAGCGCTATAGGGCACCTATAGGGTGCAAGATTCCCTATGGGGCAGCCGTGGGGCAGCCGTGGGGTGTCTATGGGGCAGCCGTGAGGAGCTATAGGGTGCTGGGGGTGCTACGGGGCACCCATAGGGCACTAGCAATGCCCGCGGAGCGCTATAGGGCACCTATAGGGCACCTATAGGGTGCAGGATCCCCTATGGGGCGGGGGCTCACCCAGGTAGTACTTGCGGCAGAGCTCCAGCTTGTCCTCGTTGGAGACGCGCTCCAGGTTCATCTGGGGGGGGGGGGGGGGGGCACCCCACGGCTCAGCCCCTCCCCCCCCCCACCCCCCCCACCCCCCCCCGCCCCACGGGTTCAGCTCCCCCCCCCCCCCCCCAACTGCACCCCCCCGGGACCCACAAGTAACCCCCCCCCCTCCCCCCCCTCCCCCCAGCTCCTCCCCCCCCCCCCGCCCTCCCCAACACCCCCCGGGCTCCAGTGACCCCCCCCCGGGCCCCCCAAGTGCCCCCCCCACCCCCAACCGCCCCCCCCAGCCCCCCAAGTGCCCGTAACCCCCCCCCAAGCCCCACAACTCCCCTCCCCCCCGCCCCAAAACCGCCCCCCCCCGCTCCCCAAGCGCCCCCCCCGCTCCCCAAGCGCCCCCCCCGGCCCCCCAACCCCCCCCCGGGCCCCCCCGTGGCCCCACAAGCGGCCCCCCCCCCCGCCGGGCACCTCCGCTCTCTTCTCCGCACCGCCGGCACTTCCGCTTCCGCCCGGAAGAGAGGACGCTGGGAGCGGCGGCTCCGCCAATGGGAGCCGAGCGGGGGGCGGGGCGGGGCGGCCGGCGCGCGCGGGCGGTGGGGAGGGAAGGGGCGGGGCTAGGGCGGCGGGGGCGGGGCGGGAGAAGCGGGGCGGGGCTTGGACGATCGGGGCGGAGCCGGAGGGGGGTGGGGGGCGGAGCGGAGCCACGGCTGGACGATCGCAGCAGGGCCGCGAGGGGCGGGGCCAGCGCGGCGGGGCGGAGCCACGGCGGCGGGGCGGAGCCAGCGCGGCGGGGCTGGAGGCACGGGGCGGGGCTGGGGAGCGGGGCGGGGCCAGCGCGGCGGGGCAGGGCTGGAGGAAACCCAGAGGGGTGGAGCCACGGCGGCGGGGCGGAGCCAGCGCGGCGGGGCGGGGCTGGAGGAGCGCGGCGGGGCGGAGCCAGCGCGGCGGGGCTGGAGGCACGGGGCGGGGCTGGAGGAGCGGGGCGGGGCCAGCGCGGCGGGGCGGGGCCGGCGCCGCAGGGCGGGGTCAGCGCGGTGGCCCTGGAGGGGCGGGGCTGGCGACAGGAGGCGGGGCGGGAGGAGCGGGGAGGGGCGGAGCCACCGCAGAGGGGCGGAGCCAGCGCGGCGGGGCGGAGCCAGCGCGGCGGGGCTGGAGGCACGGGGCGGGGCTGGGGGAGCGGGGCGGGGTCACCGCGGCGGGGCGGGGCTGGAGGAAACCTGGAGGGGCGGAGCCAACCGCGGCGGGGCGGGGCCGGCGCCGCAGGGCGGGGTCAGCGCGGTGGCCCTGGAGGGGCGGGGCGGGAGGAGCGGGGCGGGGCGGAGCCACCGCAGAGGGGCGGAGCCACCGCGGCGGGGCGGGGCAAGAGGGGCTGAGCGGAGCCGCGGCGGCGGGGCGGGGCCAGCGCGGGGGTGGGGTTTGGTGGGGGGAAGGCCACGCCCCCGGGCTGTCAGGAGTCTCTTTATTGGGGGCGGAGCTTCCGCCGCCTTTAAATTAACATACAAAACCGAACGGACCAATCAGAACCCCCCGAAAAAAAAGCCCCAAAGTGCGTAGAAAAAAGCCCCGGGGGGGGGGGGGGGGGGAGGGGCGAGTCCAGCCCCACGAGTGGGGGGGGGGAGGGGGCGGGCCCATAAGGGGGGAGTGGGGGAGGGGGAGGCGGGCTCGGGCCCGTGGGTGGGGTCCTGCGGGTCCCCAGCACCCGTGGGTGCCCCCCCTTCCCCCCCCCATGGCGGCTGGAGGCATCTGCGGGACTTCTGGGGGTCCCCTCCCCCCACGGGGGTTCGGTGTCACCCGTGGGTGCTGCCCGGTCACCCACGGGTGCTGCCGGGTCACCCGTGGGTGTTTCCATGTCACCCGTGGGTGCTGCTGGGTCACCCGTGGGTGCTGCCGGGTCACCCGTGGGTGTTTCCATGTCACATGTGGGTTCTGCCAGGTCACCCGTGGGTGTCCCCATGTCACCCGTGGGTGCTGCCGTGTCACCCGTGGATGTTTCCATGTCACATGTGGGTTCTGCCAGGTCACCCGTGGGTGTCCCCATGTCACCCGTGGGTGCTGCCGTGTCACTCGTGGGTGCTGCCGTGTCACCCGTGGGTGCTGCTGTGTCACCCGTGGGTGTCCCCATGTCACCCGTGGGTGCTGCCGTGTCACTCGTGGGTGTCTCCATGTCACCCGTGGGTGTCCCCATGTCACCCGTGGGTGCTGCCGTGTCACTCGTGGGTGTCTCCATGTCACCCGTGGGTGCTGCCGCGTCACCCGTGGGTGTTTCCATGTCACATGTGGGTGCTGCCGGGTCACCCGTGGGTGTTTCCGTGTCACCCGTGGGTGCTGCCGGGTCACCCGTGGGTGCTGCCCGGTCACCCGTGGGTGCTGCCATGTCACACGTGGGTGCTGCCGTGTCACCCGTGGGCGCTGCCCGGTCACCCGTGGGTGCTGCCGGGTCACCCGTGGGTGCTGCCCGGTCACCCGTGGGTGCTGCCATGTCACTCGTGGGTGCTGCTGTGTCACCCGTGGGTGCTGCCCGGTCACCCGTGGGTGCTGCTGGGTCACCCACGGCTGCCCCACGGCGGCTGGAGGCATCTCCATGTCACCCGTGGGTGCTGGGGAGCACCCACCAGCCGTGGGGTGCTGCTGGGGAGGGGACCTGGAAGTCCTGGAGATGCCTCCAGCTGCCGTGGGGCACCCGTGGGTGACCCGGCAGCACCCACGGGTGACACAGAAGTAGCCGTGGGTGCTGGGAGACATCTCCAGGACCTCCATGAACACCTCCAGGTCACCTCCCCAGCAGCACCCTATGACTGATGGGTGCTCCCCAGCACCCAAAGTTGCCTGTAGGCATCTCCAGAACTTCCAGTTCGCCTCTCCAGTAGCTCCCCATCACCATTGGGTGCTCCCAGTTGGTTGAAGGCATCTCCAGGACTTCAAAACACCTCCATTTCTCCTCCCCCCATCCACCACCCTTCCCCTCAGCACCCATGGGTGCTCCTATCAGTTCAGAAACCTCCGGCACCTCTTGGCGCCGCAGTTGCAGGGGAGTTTGGCGGCCGGTTCCTCGATGGGGAACTTGTAGTCGTAGGTGTTGGGTTCACCCGTTGGTCCCTCCCAGTTGCCTGAAGGCATCTCCAGGGCTTCCAGGTCGTCTCTCCAGCAGCTCTTCATGATGGTTGGGTGCTCCACGTTGGTTGTAGGCATCTCAAGGACTTCAAAACACCTCCAAATCCCCTCTCCACCAGCTCCCCATGACCTCTGGGTGCTCGATGTTGGTTGTAGGCATCTCCAGGACTTCAGAACCACCTCCAAATCCCCACTCCAGCCGCTCCCCATGACCGTTGGGTGCTCGATGTTGGTTGTAGGCATCTCAAGGACTTCAGAACCACCTCCAAATCCCCACTCCAGCTGCTCCCCATGACGGTTGGGTGCTCCACGTTGGTTGTAGGCATCTCCAGGACTTCAGAACCACCTCCAAATCCCCACTCCAGCAGCTCCCCATGACCATTGGGTGCTCTATGTTGGTTGTAGACATCTCAAGGACTTCAAAACACCTCCAAATCCCTACTCCAGCCGCTCCCCATGACGGTTGGGTGCTCGACGTTGGTTGTAGGCATCTCAAGGACTTCAGAACCACCTCCAAATCCCCTCTCCAGCAGCTCCCCATGACGGTTGGGTGCTCGACGTTGGTTGTAGGCATCTCAAGGACTTCAGAACCACCTCCATCTCTCCTCTCCACCAGCTCCCCATGAGATTTTCTCACTCCACGTTGGTTGTAGGCATCTCAGGACTTCAAAACACCTCCAAATCCCCACTCCAGCCGCTCCCCATGACCTCTGGGTGCTCCACGTTGGTTGTAGGCATCTCAAGGACTTCAAAACACCTCCAAATCCCCACTCCAGCAGCTCCCCGTGACCATTGGGTGCTCGATGTTGGTTGTAGGCATCTCCAAGACTTCAAAACACCTCCAAGTCCCCTCTCCACCAGCTCCCCATGACCTCTGGGTGCTCCACGTTGCTTGTAGGCATCTCCAGGACTTCAGAACCACCTCCAAATCCCCACTCCAGCTGCTCCCCATGACGGTTGGGTGCTTGATGTTGGTTGTAGGCATCTCCAAGACTTCAAAACACCTCCAAGTCCCCTCTCCACCAGCTCCCCATGAGATTTTCTCACTCCACGTTGGTTGTAGGCATCTCAAGGACTTCAGAACACCTCCAAGTCCCCTCTCCACCAGCTCCCCATGACCTCTGGGTGCTCCATGTTGGTTGTAGGCATCTCCAGGACTTCAGAACCACCTCCAAATCCCCACTCCAGCAGCTCCCCATGACCATTGGGTGCTCGATGTTGGTTGTAGGCATCTCCAAGACTTCAAAACACCTCCAAGTCCCCTCTCCACCAGCTCCCCATGACCTCTGGGTGCTCCATGTTGGTTGTAGGCATCTCCAGGACTTCAGAACCACCTCCAAATCCCCACTCCAGCAGCTCCCCGTGACCATTGGGTGCTCGATGTTGGTTGTAGGCATCTCCAAGACTTCAAAACACCTCCAAGTCCCCTCTCCACCAGCTCCCCATGACCTCTGGGTGCTCCACGTTGGTTGTAGGCATCTCCAGGACTTCAGAACCACCTCCAAATCCCCACTCCAGCCGCTCCCCATGACGGTTGGGTGCTCGATGTTGGTTGTAGGCATCTCCAGGACTTCAGAACCACCTCCATCTCTCCTCTCCACCAGCTCCCCATGAGATTTTCTCACTCCACGTTGGTTGTAGGCATCTCCAGGACTTCAGAACCACCTCCAAATCCCCTCTCCAGCAGCTCCCCGTGACCATTGGGTGCTCGATGTTGGTTGTAGGCATCTCCAAGACTTCAAAACACCTCCAAGTCCCCTCTCCACCAGCTCCCCATGGCTGTTGGGTGCTCCCAGTTGGTTGTAGCTATCTCAAGGACTTCAGAACCGCCTCCATCTCTCCTCTCCACCAGCTCCCCATGAAGGTTGGGTGCTCGATGTTGGTTGTAGGCATCTCCAAGACTTCAAAACACCTCCAAGTCCCCTCTCCACCAGCTCCCCATGAGATTTTTTCACTCCACGTTGGTTGTAGGCATCTCAAGGACTTCAGAACCGCCTCCAAATCCCCACTCCAGCAGCTCCCCGTGACCATTGGGTGCTCGATGTTGGTTGTAGGCATCTCCAGGACTTCAAAACACCTCCAAATCCCCACTCCACCAGCTCCCCATGACCTCTGGGTGCTCCACGTTGGTTGTAGGCATCTCCAGGACTTCAGAACCACCTCCATCTCTCCTCTCCACCAGCTCCCCATGAGATTTTCTCACTCCACGTTGGTTGTAGGCATCTCAAGGACTTCAAAACACCTCCAAGTCCCCTCTCCACCAGCTCCCCATGACCTCTGGGTGCTCCATGTTGGTTGTAGGCATCTCAAGGACTTCAGAACCACCTCCAAATCCCCACTCCAGCCGCTCCCCATGACGGTTGGGTGCTCGATGTTGGTTGTAGGCATCTCCAAGACTTCAAAACACCTCCAAGTCCCCTCTCCACCAGCTCCCCATGACCTCTGGGTGCTCCACGTTGCTTGTAGGCATCTCCAGGACTTCAGAACCACCTCCAAATCCCCACTCCAGCCGCTCCTCATGACGGTTGGGTGCTCGATGTTGGTTGTAGGCATCTCAAGGACTTCAGAACCACCTCCAAATCCCCACTCCAGCCGCTCCCCATGACCATTGGGTGCTCGATGTTGGTTGTAGGCATCTCCAAGACTTCATAACACCTCCATTTCTCCTCCCCCCATCCACCACTCTCCCCCCAGCACCCATAGGTGCTCCTATTCAGTTCAAAAACCTCCGGCACCTCTTGGCGCCGCAGTTGCAGGGGAGTTTGGCGGCCGGTTCCTCGATGGGGAACTTGTAGTCGTAGGTGAGCTCCTCCCCGCGCAGGATGCGGCGCAGGGCGAAGATGACGATGCGCTTGTGCCCCTCCACCTGGATGACCCGGGAGTAGCAGTTGGGCTCGCAGGAGTGGTTGATGAAGCGGGCGGCGCTGCCGTGCATGGTGGCGTCCACCACCTCGGCGTCGTCGATGCGGAACATGTAGCAGCCGATGCCCTGCGCGAGGGGGCGGGGTTAGAGGTGGGGGTGGGGGGGGGTGGGCGGGGACATCGTCAAGGGACATCATGGAGGGGTGGGGAGATCATGGAGGGGTGGGGAGATCATGGAGGGGTGGGGAGATCATTAAGGGTGGGGACATCGTCAAGTGACATCGTCAAGGGGGGGGGACACCATCGAGGGACATCACCAGGGGGTGGGGACATCACCAGGGGGTGGGGACATCGTCAAGGGACATCATGGAGGGGTGGGGAGATCACCGGGGGGGTGGGGACACCAGGAAGGGGCGGGGACACCGTCAAGGGACATCATGAAGGGGCGGGGACACCATCGAGGGGTGAGGACATCGTCAAGTGACATCGTCAAGTGACATCGTCAAGGGGTGGGGACATCGTCAAGGGACATCATGGAGGGGTGGGGAGATCACCGGGGGGGTGGGGAGATCAGTGGAGGGGGGTGGGGACACCAGGAAGGGGCGGGGACGTCGTCAAGGGACATCATCGGGGGGTGGGGCCATCATGAAGGGGCGGGGACATCGTCAAGTGACATCAGCAAGGGGTGGGGACATCGTCAAGGGACATCGTCAAGGGGCGGGGACATCGTCAAGGGACATCATGGAGGGGTGGGGAGATCACCGGGGGGGTGGGGACACCAGGAAGGGACGGGGACATCGTCAAGGGACATTATCGGGGGGTGGGGACACCATCGAGGGGTGAGGACATCGTCAAGTGACATCGTCAAGTGACATCGTCAAGGGGTGGGGACATCGTCAAGGGACATCATGGAGGGGTGGGGAGATCAACGGGGGGGTGGGGAGGTCAGTGGGGGGGGGGGTGGGGACACCAGGAAGGGGCGGGGACGTCGTCAAGGGACATCATCGGGGGGTGGGGCCATCATGAAGGGGCGGGGACATCGTCAAGTGACATCAGCAAGGGGTGGGGACATCGTCAAGTGACATCGTCAAGGCGTGGGGATATCGTCAAGGGACATCATGGAGGGGTGGGGAGATCACCAGGGGGTGGGGACACCAGGAAGGGGCGGGGACACCGTCAAGGGACATCATGAAGGGGCGGGGACACCATCGAGGGGTGAGGACATCGTCAAGTGACATCATCAAGTGACATCGTCAAGGGGTGGGGACATCGTCAAGGGACATCATGGAGGGGTGGGGAGATCACCGGGGGGGTGGGGACACCAGGAAGGGGCGGGGACGTCGTCAAGGGACATCATCGGGGGGTGGGGCCATCATGAAGGGGCGGGGACATCGTCAAGTGACATCAGCAAGGGGTGGGGACACCATGAAGGGGCGGGGATATCGGCAAGTGACATCATGAAGGGGTGGGGACACCATCGAGGGGTGGGGAACCTCTCTCACTCGCTGGTGACCACCAAGAGGATCTCACCCCACGTCCCTACGGTGTCTCCATGTCCCCAGGGTGGCCCTGGGTGCCCCCAAGGTGTCCCCAAGGTCCCCCCAAGGTCCCCCCAAGGTCCCCAAGGTCCCACCTTGCTGTCCTAGAACTTCTCCCGCTCACTGGTGACCACCAAGAGGATCTCACCCCACGTCCCTATGGTGTCTCCATGTCCCCAGGGTGGCCCTGGGTGCCCCCAGGGTGTCCCCAAGGTGTCCCCAAGGTGTCCCCAAGGTCCCCAAGGTCCCACCTTGCCATCGTGGAACCTCTCCCACTCACTGGTGACCACCAAGAGGATCTCACCCCACGTCCCTATGGTGTCTCCATGTCCCCAGGGTGGCCCTGGGTGTCCCCAAGATGTCCCCAAGACGTCCCCAAGATGTCCCCAAGGTCCCCAAGGTCCCACCTTGCTGTCCTAGAACTTCTCCCGCTCGCTGGTGACCACCAAGAGGATCTCACCCCACGTCCCTATGGTGTCTCCATGTCCCCAGGGTGGCCCTGGGTGCCCCCAAGGTGTCCCCAAGGTGACCCCAAGGTCCCCAAGGTCCCACCTTGCTGTCCTAGAACTTCTCCCGCTCGCTGGTGACCACCAAGAGGATCTCACCCCACGTCCCTATGGTGTCTCCATGTCCCCAGGGTGGCCCTGGGTGGCCCCAAGGTCCCCCCAAGGTGTCCCCAAGGTCCCCAAGGTCCCAAGGTCCCACCTTGCTGTCCTAGAACTTCTCCCGCTCGCTGGTGACCACCAAGAGGATCTCACCCCACGTCCCTACGGTGTCTCCATGTCCCCAGGGTGGCCCTGGGTGCCCCCAAGGTGTCCCCAAGGTCCCCCCAAGGTCCCCCCAAGGTCCCCAAGGTCCCACCTTGCTGTCCTAGAACTTCTCCCGCTCACTGGTGACCACCAAGAGGATCTCACCCCACGTCCCTATGGTGTCTCCATGTCCCCAGGGTGGCCCTGGGTGCCCCCAGGGTGTCCCCAAGGTGTCCCCAAGGTGTCCCCAAGGTCCCCAAGGTCCCACCTTGCCATCGTGGAACCTCTCCCACTCACTGGTGACCACCAAGAGGATCTCACCCCACGTCCCTATGGTGTCTCCATGTCCCCAGGGTGGCCCTGGGTGTCCCCAAGATGTCCCCAAGACGTCCCCAAGATGTCCCCAAGGTCCCCAAGGTCCCACCTTGCTGTCCTAGAACTTCTCCCGCTCGCTGGTGACCACCAAGAGGATCTCACCCCACGTCCCTATGGTGTCTCCATGTCCCCAGGGTTACCCTGGGTGCCCCCAGGGTGTCCCCAAGGTCCCCAAGGTCCCCAAGGTGTCCCCAAGGTCCCACCTTGCCGTCCTAGAACTTCTCCCGCTCGCTGGTGACCACCAAGAGGATCTCACCCCACGTCCCTATGGTGTCTCCATGTCCCCAGGGTGGCCCTGGGTGCCCCCAGGGTGTCCCCAAGATGTCCCCAAGGTGTCCCCAAGGTCCCCAAGGTCCCACCTTGCCATCGTAGAACCTCTCCCACTCGCTGGTGACCACCAAGAGGATCTCACTCCACGTCCCTATGGTGTCTCCATGTCCCCAGGGTGGCCCTGGGTGCCCCCAGGGTGTCCCCAAGATGTCCCCAAGGTGTCCCCAAGGTCCCCAAGGTCCCACCTTGCCATCGTAGAACCTCTCCCACTCGCTGGTGACCACCAAGAGGATCTCACCCCACGTCCCTACGGTGTCTCCATGTCCCCAGGGTGGCCCTGGGTGCCCCCAGGGTGTCCCCAAGGTCCCCCCAAGGTGTCCCCAAGGTCCCCAAGGTCCCACCTTGCTGTCCTAGAACTTCTCCCGCTCGCTGGTGACCACCAAGAGGATCTCACCCCACGTCCCTATGGTGGCTCCATGTCCCCAGGGTGGCCCTGGGTGCCCCCAAGATGTCCCCAAGGTGTCCCCAAGGTGTCCCCAAGGTCCCCAAGGTCCCACCTTGCTGTCCTAGAACTTCTCCCGCTCGCTGGTGACCACCAAGAGGATCTCACCCCACGTCCCTATGGTGGCTCCATGTCCCCAGGGTGGCCCTGGGTGCCCCCAAGATGTCCCCAAGGTCCCCCCTAGGTGTCCCCAAGGTCCCCAAGGTCCCACCTTGCTGTCCTAGAACTTCTCCCGCTCGCTGGTGACCACCAAGAGGATCTCACCCCACGTCCCTATGGTGTCTCCATGTCCCCAGGGTGGCCCTGGGTGTCCCCAAGATGTCCCCAAGACGTCCCCAAGATGTCCCCAAGGTCCCCAAGGTCCCACCTTGCCGTCCTAGAACTTCTCCCGCTCGCTGGTGACCACCAAGAGGATCTCACCCCACGTCCCTATGGTGTCTCCATGTCCCCAGGGTGGCCCTGGGTGCCCCCAAGGTGTCCCCAAGGTCCCCAAGGTCCCCCCAAGGTGTCCCCAAGGTCCCAAGGTCCCACCTTGCTGTCCTAGAACTTCTCCCGCTCGCTGGTGACCACCAAGAGGATCTCACCCCACGTCCCTACGGTGTCTCCATGTCCCCAGGGTGGCCCTGGGTGCCCCCAACATGTCCCCAAGGTCCCCCCAAGGTGTCCCCAAGGTCCCCAAGGTCCCACCTTGCTGTCCTAGAACTTCTCCCGCTCGCTGGTGACCACCAAGAGGATCTCACCCCACGTCCCTATGGTGTCTCCATGTCCCCAGGGTTACCCTGGGTGCCCCCAGGGTGTCCCCAAGGTCCCCAAGGTCCCCAAGGTGTCCCCAAGGTCCCACCTTGCCGTCCTAGAACTTCTCCCGCTCGCTGGTGACCACCAAGAGGATCTCACCCCACGTCCCTATGGTGTCTCCATGTCCCCAGGGTGGCCCTGGGTGCCCCCAGGGTGTCCCCAAGATGTCCCCAAGGTGTCCCCAAGGTCCCCAAGGTCCCACCTTGCCATCGTAGAACCTCTCCCACTCGCTGGTGACCACCAAGAGGATCTCACCCCACGTCCCTACGGTGTCTCCATGTCCCCAGGGTGGCCCTGGGTGCCCCCAGGGTGTCCCCAAGGTCCCCCCAAGGTGTCCCCAAGGTCCCCAAGGTCCCACCTTGCCGTCCTAGAACTTCTCCCGCTCGCTGGTGACCACCAAGAGGATCTCACCCCACGTCCCTATGGTGTCTCCATGTCCCCAGGGTGGCCCTGGGTGCCCCCAGGGTGTCCCCAAGATGTCCCCAAGGTGTCCCCAAGGTCCCCAAGGTCCCACCTTGCCATCGTAGAACCTCTCCCACTCGCTGGTGACCACCAAGAGGATCTCACCCCACGTCCCTACGGTGTCTCCATGTCCCCAGGGTGGCCCTGGGTGCCCCCAACATGTCCCCAAGGTCCCCCCAAGGTCCCCCCAAGGTCCCCAAGGTCCCACCTTGCTGTCGTAGAACTTCTCCCGCTTGTCGGTCAGCACCGAGCGCACGACGATCCCCGAGTACTCGATCACCATCTCCCCCGCCTCGATGTTGCGCTTGCAGAACAGGCCCCGCCCATGGATGGCCGAGCTGGGGGGGGGAGGGGGGGGGAGGGGACAAAGGGGTCACCCCAAAACTGGGACAACCCCCCCCCCTCCCGGGACCCTCAACACCCACCGAGTCCTCCCAGCAGCCACTCACCCTCCCAGCACCCAATGACCCCCCCCCAAACCCATTGAGCCCCCCAGCACCCATTGACCCCCCCCAAAACCCAATGACTCCCCCAGCACCCAATGACCCCCCCCAGCACCCAATGACCCCCCCAAAACCCATTGAGCCCCCCAGCACCCACTGACCCCCCCAAAACCCATTGAGCCCCCCCAGCACCCACTGACCCCACCACCACCCAATGATCCCCCCAGCACCAAGTGACCCCCCCCAACACCCAATGACCCCCCCCAGCACCCAATGACCCCCCCAGCACCCATTGACCCCCCCCAGCACCCAATGACCCCCCCAGCACCCATTGACACCCCCAGCACCCAATGACCCCCCCAGCACCCAATGACCCCCCCCAAAACCCATTGACCCCCCCCAGCACCCAATGACCCTCCCAGCACCCAACGATCCCCCCAAAACCCATTGAGCCCCCCCAGCACCCATTGACCCCCCCCAGCACCCAATGACCCCCCCAGCACCCAATGATCCCCCCAAAACCCAATGACCCCCCCAGCACCCAATGACCCCCCCAAAACCCATTGACCCCCCCAGCACCCATTGACACCCCCAGCACCCAATGACGCCCCCTCAGGGACCCCCCCCCAGCACCCTTGGGTGGGTGCTGGGGGCCATGGGGACGGGGACCCTCCTGGGGATGGGGACATCGGGGGGACATCAGGGTGGGGGGACACCAAGGAGGGGTGACCCCAGGGTTGGGTGACACCGGGGTGGGGTGACACCAAAGATGGGTGACACCAAGGAAAGGTGACCCCAGGGTTGGGTGCCCCCAGGGTTGGGTGACACCAGGTTGAGGTGACCCCAAAAATGGGTGACACCAGGGTTGGGTGACACCAAAGACGGGTGACACCAGGGTTGGGGGACCCCAGAGTTGGGTGACACCAGCGTTGGGTGACCCCAGCTTGAGGTGACACCAAAGATGGGTGACACCAGGGTTGGGTGACACCAGCTTGAGGTGACCCCAGGGTTGGGTGACACCAAAGATGGGTGACACCAAAGATGGGTGACACCAGGGTTAGGTGACACCAGGTTGAGGTGACCCCAGGGTTGGGTGACACCAGGGTTGGGTGACACCAAAGATGGGTGACACCAGGGTTGGGTGACACCAAGTTGAGGTGACCCCAAAAATGGGTGACACCAGGGTGGGGTGACACCAAAGACGGGTGACACCAGGGTTGGGGGACACCAGGGTTGGGTGACCCCAGGGTTGGGTGCCCCCAGGGTTGGGTGACACCAAAGATGGGTGACACCAAAGATGGGTGACACCAGGGTTAGGTGACACCAGCTTGAGGTGACCCCAGGGTTGGGTGACACCAGGGTTGGGTGACACCAAAGATGGGTGACACCAGGGTTGGGTGACACCAAGTTGAGGTGACCCCAAAAATGGGTGACACCAGGGTGGGGTGACACCAAAGACGGGTGACACCAGGGTTGGGGGACACCAGGGTTGGGTGACCCCAGGGTTGGGTGCCCCCAGGGTTGGGTGACACCAAAGATGGGTGACACCAAAGATGGGTGACACCAGGGTTGGGTGACACCAGGTTGAGGTGACCCCAGGGTTGGGTGACAGCAGGGTTGGGTGACACCAAAGATGGGTGCCCCCAGGGTTGGGTGCCCCCAGGGTTGGGTGACACCAAAGATGGGTGATACCAGGGTTGGGTGACACCAGCTTGAGGTGACATCAAAGACGGGTGACACCAGGGTTGGGTGCCCCCAGGGTTGGGTGACAGCAGGGTTGGGTGACACTGGGTTGAGGTGACCCCAAAAATGGGTGACACCAGGGTTGGGTGACACCAGGTTGAGGTGCCCCCAGGGTGGGGTGCCCCCAGGGTTGGGTGACACCAAAGATGGGTGCCCCCAGGGTTGGGTGCCCCCAGGGTTGGGTGACACCAAAGATGGGTGACACCAGGGTTGGGTGCCCCCAGGGTTGGGTGACACCAAAGATGGGTGACACCAAAGATGGGTGACACCAGGGTTGGGTGCCCCCAGGGTTGGGTGACACCAAAGATGGGTGACACCAAAGATGGGTGACACCAGGGTTGGGGGACACCAGGTTGAGGTGACCCCAAAAATGGGTGACACCAGGGTTGGGTGACACCAAAGACGGGTGACACCAGGGTTGGGGGACCCCAGCTTGAGGTGACACCGAAGATGGGTGACACCAGGGTTGG
Source organism: Calonectris borealis (assembly GCF_964195595.1). Classification (NCBI taxonomy): domain Eukaryota; kingdom Metazoa; phylum Chordata; class Aves; order Procellariiformes; family Procellariidae; genus Calonectris; species Calonectris borealis. The sequence continues at coordinate 23,332 of NW_027441604.1, forward strand.
GTGACACCAGCTTGAGGTGCCCCCAGGGTGGGGTGACACCAAAGATGGGTGACACCAGGGTTGGGTGACACCAGGGTTGGGTGACACCAAAGATGGGTGACACCAAAGATGGGTGACACCAGGTTGAGGTGACACCAAAGATGGGTGCCCCCAGGGTTGGGTGCCCCCAGGGTTGGATGACACCAAAGATGGGTGACACCAGGGTTGGGTGCCCCCAGGGTTGGGTGACACCAAAGATGGGTGCCCCCAGGGTTGGGTGCCCCCAGGGTTGAGGTGACACCAAAGATGGGTGATACCAGGGTTGGGTGACCCCAGCTTGAGGTGACATCAAAGACGGGTGACACCAGGGTTGGGTGCCCCCAGGGTTGGGTGACAGCAGGGTTGGGTGACACTGGGTTGAGGTGACCCCAAAAATGGGTGACACCAGGGTTGGGTGACACCAGGGTTGGGTGACACCAGCTTGAGGTGCCCCCAGGGTGGGGTGCCCCCAGGGTTGGGTGACACCAGCTTGAGGTGACACCAAAGATGGGTGCCCCCAGGGTTGGGTGACACCAGGTTGAGGTGACACCAAAGATGGGTGCCCCCAGGGTTGGGTGCCACCAAGGTTGAGGTGCCACCAAAGATGGGTGCCCCCACCGTTGGGTGCCCCCAAGGTTAAGATGACCCCAGCCTTAGGTGCCCCCCACCTTGAGGTGACCCCAAAGCTCCCCCCAAAGACAAACGACGCCAAAGACGGGCGACGCCACGGAAAGGTGACCCCAAACATGGGTGCCACGGGGGCGGGGTGCCAGGGTGCCGGGGTGCCGGGGTGTCGGGGTGCCGCGATGACCTCACCGGTAGACGCCGACGGCCTCCTTGGCGGTCCTCTTCAGGTGGCGGAAGCGCATGGCCATGGGCAGCTCCAGGCTGGTGGCACGGCTGGGTGGGGGTCAGGGCGACACCCGGGCACCCACCAGCCCCTCCCCCCACCGGGGGCACCCCAAAAAGTCCCACCCCACCCCCAAACCAGGGGACCCAGGCAACCCCCCCCCCCACAAGGGACCCAAGGTGGGGCCGGAGTTTGGAGGCACCCAAGGGTTTTTGGGAGCACCCAGAGGGGTTTAAGGGGGGGGGGGGAGGCAGGGGGGTTTGGGGGGGCACCCATGGGTGCGGGACTCACCGGGTGGGCTTCAGCTGCACCTCGTCCTCCTCCTCGTCGCGGGGGGGGGGGCCCTGGGGGAGGGTGCGGTGCTGGGACGCCAGGAAGCTGAACATGTCGAAGGTGCACTTCCTGCGGGGGAGGGGAGGGGGGGTCATGGGTGCCCACCCACCCATGGGTGCTCCCCACCCCCCCCCACCCACCCACGGGCGCCAGCCAATGCTGTGGGGACAGCTATGGGTGGGATGAAGTTGGGGGGGGGGGGTGCAGGGCCCATGGGTGGTCCTGGAGAAGGACACAACCACCCCGTGGAGGACCAGCAGCACCCATGGGTGCCCCATAGAAGAACCCAACCACCTTGGTGAAGACCAGCAGCACCCATGGGTGCCCTGAAGAAGAACCCAACCACCCTGGAGCATCACCAGCACCCATGGGTGCCCCGTAGAAGCACCCAACCACCCTGTGGAGGACCAGCAGCACCCATGGGTGCCCCGTAGAAGCACCCAAACACCCCGTGGAAGACCAACAGCACCCATGGGTGCCCCGCAGAACCTCACAACCACCTTGGAGAAGGTCCCAACCACCCTGGGGAGCACCACCAGCACCCATGGGTGCCCCATCGAAGAACCCAACCACCCCGTGGAGGACCACCAGCACCCACGGGTGCCCTGAAGAACAACCCAACCACCCTGGAGGACCACCAGCACCCATGGGTGCCCTGAAGAACAACCCAACCACCTTGGTGAAGACCACCAGCACCCAAGGGTGCCCCTATAGAACCTCACAACCACCCTGGAGAAGATCCCAACCACCCCGTGGAAGACCACCAGCACCCATGGGTGCCCTGAAGAAGAACCCAACCACCCTGGAGCACCACCAGCACCCACGGGTGCCCTGCAGAGGAACCCAACCACCCCATGGAGGACCAACAGCACCCATGGGTGCCCCATAGAAGAACCCAACCACCCCATGGAGGACCAACAGCACCCATGGGTGCCCCGTAGAAGCACCCAACCACCCCGTGGAAGACCACCAGCACCCATGGGTGCCCTGCAGAAGAACCCAACCACCCCATGGAAGACCACCAGCACCCATGGGTGCCCCGTAGAACCTCACAACCACCCTGGAGAAGGTCCCAACCACCCCGTGGAAGACCACCAGCACCCATGGGTGCCCCGTAGAACCTCACAACCACCCTGGAGAAGGTCCCAACCACCCCGTGGAAGACCACCAGCACCCATGGGTGCCCCGTAGAAGAACCCAACCACCCCATGGAGGACCACCAGCACCCATGGGTGCCCCATAGAAGAACCCAACCACCCCATGGAGGACCACCAGCACCCATGGGTGCCCTGTAGAAGAACCCAACCACCCCATGGAAGACCACCAGCACCCACGGGTGCCCCGTAGAAGCACCCAACCACCCCATGGAAGACCACCAGCACCCACGGGTGCCCCGTAGAAGAACCCAACCACCCCATGGAGGACCACCAGCACCCATGGGTGCCCCATAGAAGAACCCAACCACCCCATGGAGGACCAACAGCACCCATGGGTGCCCCGTAGAAGCACCCAAACACCCCGTGGAAGACCACCAGCACCCATGGGTGCCCCGTAGAAGCACCCAACCACCCCGTGGAAGACCACCAGCACCCACGGGTGCCCCGTAGAAGCACCCAACCACCCCATGGAAGACCACCAGCACCCACGGGTGCCCCGTAGAAGCACCCAACCACCCCATGGAGGACCACCAGCACCCATGGGTGCCCCGTAGAAGCACCCAACCACCCCATGGAAGACCACCAGCACCCACGGGTGCCCCGTAGAAGCACCCAACCACCCCATGGAGGACCACCAGCACCCATGGGTACCCCATAGAAGAACCCAACCACCCCATGGAGGACCACCAGCACCCATGGGTGCCCCATAGAAGAACCCAACCACCCCATGGAGGACCACCAGCACCCACGGGTGCCCCGTAGAAGAACCCAACCACCCCATGGAAGACCACCAGCACCCACGGGTGCCCCATAGAAGCACCCAACCACCCCATGGAAGACCACCAGCACCCACGGGTGCCCCATAGAAGAACCCAACCACCCCATGGAGGACCACCAGCACCCATGGGTGCCCCGTAGAAGCACCCAACCACCCCATGGAAGACCACCAGCACCCACGGGTGCCCCGTAGAAGCACCCAACCACCCCATGGAAGACCACCAGCACCCATGGGTGCCCTGGAGAAGCACCCAACCACCCCATGGAAGACCACCAGCACCCATGGGTGCCCCGTAGAAGCACCCAACCACCCCATGGAAGACCACCAGCACCCATGGGTGCCCCGTAGAAGCACCCAACCACCCCATGGAAGACCACCAGCACCCACAGGTGCCCCATAGAAGCACCCAACCACCCCATGGAAGACCACCAGCACCCACGGGTGCCCTGGAGAAGGTCCCAACCACCCCAACCGGCCCGGGGAAGGGGTTGGGGGACAGCACCCACCGTAGGTAGAGCTCGGCGCGGGCGCAGCCGGAGGGGTTGCGGGGGGGTGGGTGGGGGGGGTCCCGGCGCGGGTGGTAGCGGAAGCGGTAGCGCCCACAGGCCCCCGCCCCCGGCAGCTGCTCCACCAGGAAGATGACGGCGTCGTGCTGCATCCCCAGCAGCCGCAGCCCGCTCATGCCTGGGTGGGGGGCACCCATGGGACCCCCGGGGCCGGGCACCCAGCACCCGTCCCCGCAGCCCCACCCCGTGACCCCCTATAGCCCCTATAGCCCCCCATGGGCTCTTATAGCCACCCATAGCCCCCCCAAACTCAGCAGCCGCAGCCCGCCCATGCCCGGGTGGGGGGCACCCATGGGACCCCCGGGGCCGGGCACCCAGCACCCATCCCCGTAGCCCCACCCCGTGACCCCCTATAGCCCCCCATGGCACCCTATAGCCACCCATGGGCTCCTATAGCCCCCCCAAACTCAGGAGCCGCAGCCCACCCATGCCTGGGTGGGGGGCACCCATGGGACCCCCGGGGCCGGGCACCCAGCACCCGTCCCCGCAGCCCCACCCCGTGACCCCCTATAGCCCCCCATGGCACCCTATAGCCACCCATGGGCTCCTATAGCCACCCACAGCCACCCATAGCCCCCCAAACCCAGGAGCCACCCCCAGCTCGTGCCTGGGTGGGGGGCACCCATGGGACCCCCGGGGCTGGGCACCCAGCACCCGTCCCCGCAGCCCCACCCCGTGACCCCCTATAGCCCCCCAGGGCACCCTATAGCCACCCATGGGCTCTTATAGCCACCCACAGCCACCCAGAGCCCCCCAAACCCAGGAGCCACCCCCCGCCCATGCCTGGGTGGGGGGCACCCATGGGACCCCCGGGGCCGGGCACCCAGCACCCATCCCCGCAGCCCCACCCCGTAGCCCCCTATAGCCCCTATAGCCACCCATGGTACCCTATAGCCACCCATGGGCTCCTATAGCCCCCCCAAACTCAGGAGCCGCAGCCCGCCCATGCCTGGGTGGGGGGCACCCATGGGACCCCCGGGGCCAGGCACCCAGCACCCGTCCCCGTAGCCCCACCCCGTGACCCCCTATAGCCCCCCATGGCACCCTATAGCCACCCATGGGCTCTTATAGCCACCCACAGCCACCCATAGCCCCCCCAAACCCAGGAGCCACCCCCAGCTCGTGCCTGGGTGGGGGGCACCCATGGGACCCCCGGGGCCGGGCACCCAGCACCCATCCCCGCAGCCCCACCCCGTAGCCCCCTATAGCCCCTATAGCCACCCATGGCACCCTATAGCCACCCATGGGCTCCTATAGCCCCCCCAAACTCAGGAGCCGCAGCCCGCCCATGCCTGGGTGGGGGGCACCCATGGGACCCCCGGGGCCGGGCACCCAGCACCCATCCCCGCAGCCCCACCCCGTGACCCCCTATAGCCCCCCATGGCACCCTATAGACACCCACAGCCACCCAGAGCCCCCCAAACCCAGGAGCCACCCCCCGCCCATGCCTGGGTGGGGGGCACCCATGGGACCCCCGGGGCCGGGCACCCAGCACCCAGCCCCGTAGCCCCACCCCGTGACCCCCTATAGCCCCCCATGGCACCCTATAGCCACCCATGGGCTCTTATAGCCACCCACAGCCACCCAGAGCCCCCCCAAACCCAGGAGCCACCCCCAGCTCGTGCCTGGGTGGGGGGCACCCATGGGACCCCCGGGGCCGGGCACCCAGCACCCATCCCCGCAGCCCCACCCCGTGACCCCCTATAGCCCCCCATGGCACCCTATAGACACCCACAGCCACCCAGAGCCCCCCAAACCCAGGAGCCACCCCCCGCTCATGCCTGGGTGGGGGGCACCCATGGGACCCCCGGGGCCGGGCACCCAGCACCCGTCCCCGCAGCCCCACCCCGTGACCCCCTATAGCCATCCATGGCACCCTATAGACACCCATAGCCCCCCAAACCCAGGAGCCACCCCCTGCCCATGCCTGGGTGGGGGGCACCCATGGGACCCCCGGGGCCGGGCACCCAGCACCCGTCCCCGCAGCCCCACCCCGTGACCCCCTATAGCCCCTATAGCCCCCCATGGCACCCTATAGACACCCATGGCACCCTATAGACACCCATGGGCTCCTATAGCCACCCATAGCCCCCCCAAACCCAGCAGCCGCAGCCCGCTCGTGCCTGGGTGGGGGGCACCCATGGGACCCCCGGGGCTGGGGGATCACCCAGGGGTCTGGGGGAGCACCCAAGGGTTTGGGGGGCACCCATGGGGGGGCACCCATAGGTTTGGGGGGGGCACCCAGGGGTCCGGGGGGTCACCCAGGGGTCGGGGGCGGCACCCAGGGGTTTGGGGGGGGCACCCAGGGGTCGGGGGGGCACCCAGGGGTTTGGGGGGGCACCCAGGGGTCGGGGGGGGCACCCAGGGGTTTGGGGGGGGCACCCAGGGGTCGGGGGGGCACCCAGGGGTTTGGGGGGGCACCCAGGGGTCGGGGGGGGCACCCAGGGGTGGGGGCACCCATGGGTGCCCCCCGCTCACCGGCGAAGCTGAGGTGCCTGAGCCGGGCGTGGGCGCGAGCCTCCTGCACCTTCTCGATGACGGCGCCCCAGGCGCCTGGGGGAGGGGTCACCCGCGGGCGGGGCCCCCGGGTCCCCAACGTCCCCAATGTCCCCCCTGTCCCCCCATGTCCCCAATGTCCCCCCATCCCCCCAATGTCCCCAATGTCCCCCCATGTCCCCCATGTCCCCCCATGTCCCCAATGTCCCCAATGTCCCCCATGTCCCCCCATGTCCCCCCATGTCCCCAATGTCCCCCATGTCCCCAATGTCCCCCCCTGTCCCCCCATGTCCCCAATGTCCCCCCATCCCCCCATGTCCCCAATGTCCCCAATGTCCCCCCCTGTCCCCCCATGTCCCCAATGTCCCCCCATCCCCCCATGTCCCCATGTCCCCAATGTCCCCAATGTCCCCAATGTCCCCCATGTCCCCAATGTCCCCCCATGTCCCCAATGTCCCCAATGTCCCCCATGTCCCCAATGTCCCCCCATGTCCCCCCATGTCCCCATGTCCCCAATGTCCCCCATGTCCCCAATGTCCCCCCATGTCCCCCCATGTCCCCAATGTCCCCCCATGTCCCCAATGTCCCCCCTGTCCCCCCATGTCCCCCCAATGTCCCCAATGTCCCCCATGTCCCCCATGTCCCCCATGTCCCCAACGTCCCCAATGTCCCCCCATCCCCCAATGTCCCCCCATGTCCCCCCATGTCCCCCCTGTCCCCGGGTCCCCCCCGGGTCCCCCCGGGTCCCCCCCCTGTCACCGTCGATGGTGTCCGCGGTGACGCTGAGCCCGTCCTCGCTGCTGATCTCAAAGCGCAGGTGGGGGCGGGCGGGGGGGGAGGGCGGGGCCGGGCGGGGGGACTCGTCCTCGGAGCTGCCACCTGGGGGGACATCGGGGACATCGGGGACATGGGGACATTGGGGACATGGGGGGCATGGGGGACATGGGGACATGGGGACATGGGGGACATGGGGACATGGGGGACATTGGGGACATTGGGGACATTGGGGACATTGGGGACATGGGGACATGGGGGACATGGGGGACATTGGGGACATTGGGGACATGGGGACATGGGGACATTGGGGACATTGGGGACATGGGGGACATAGGGACATGGGGGACATGGGGACATTGGGGACATGGGGGACATTGGGGACATGGGGACATGGGGACATGGGGACATTGGGGACATTGGGGGACATGGGGGACATCGGGGACATCGGGGACATGGGGACATTGGGGACATTGGGGACATGGGGGACATGGGGGGACGTGGGGGGACATTGGGGACACGGGGGGACATTGGGGACATTGGGGGACATTGGGGACATTGGGGGACATGGGGACATGGGGACATTGGGGACATTGGGGGACATGGGGGACATTGGGGACATTGGGGGACATTGGGGACATTGGGGGACATGGGGACATTGGGGACATTGGGGGACATGGGGGACATTGGGGACATTGGGGGACATGGGGGACATGGGGGGACATGGGGGGACATTGGGGACATGGGGGACATGGGGGACATGGGGGACATGGGGGGACGTGGGGGGACATGGGGGACATTGGGGGACATTGGGGACACGGGGGGACATTGGGGACATGGGGGACATGGGGGACATTGGGGACATTGGGGACATTGGGGACATGGGGGACATTGGGGACATCGGGGACATTGGGGACATGGGGGACATTGGGGACATTGGGGACATTGGGGACATGGGGGGGCATTGGGGACATGGGGGACGTTGGGGACATTGGGGACATTGGGGACATGGGGGACATGGGGGGACATGGGGACATGGGGACATGGGGACATGGGGGGACATTGGGGACATTGGGGACATTGGGGACATGGGGGGACATGGGGGGACATTGGGGACATTGGGGACATGGGGACATGGGGGGACATTGGGGACATTGGGGACATGGGGACATGGGGGGACATTGGGGACATTGGGGACATTGGGGACATTGGGGACATGGGGGGACATTGGGGACATTGGGGACATGGGGACATTGGGGACATGGGGGGACATTGGGGACATGGGGGACATTGGGGACATGGGGACATGGGGGACATTGGGACATTGGGGACATTGGGGACATTGGGGACATGGGGGACATGGGGGACATTGGGGGGGTGGGGACATGGGGGACATGGGGGACATTGGGGACATTGGGGACATTGGGGACATGGGGACATGGGGGACATTGGGGACATGGGGGACATTGGGGGGGTGGGGACATGGGGGGACATGGGGGACATTGGGGACATTGGGGACATGGGGACATGGGGGACATGGGGGACATTGGGACATTGGGGACATTGGGGGGGTGGGGACATGGGGGACATGGGGGACACGGGGGGACATTGGGGACATGGGGGACGTTGGGGACGTGGGGGACACAGGGACACCCATGGGGACCCCACTCTACACACACTGGGTGCCCCAGTCCTGTTGGTGGCACCCACAGGTGTCCCAATCCCATTGGTGGCACCCATGGGTGCCCCCCACCCCACCCCATGTAGGTGGCACCCACAGGTGTCCCAGTCCCATTGGTGACACCCACGTGTGTCCCAGTCCCGTTGGTGGCACCCATGGGTGCCCCCCACCCCACCCCACCTTGGTGGCACCCACAGGTGTCCCAGTCCTGTTGCTGACACCTACAGGTGCCCCCCACCCCACCCAACCAGTGGCACCCATAGGTGTCCCAGTCCTGTTGGTGACACCCATGGGTGCCCCCCACTCCACCCCACCTTGGTGGCACCCATGGGTGTCCCAGTCCTGTTGGTGGCACCCATGGGTGTCCCAATCCCGTTGGTGGCACCCATGGGTGCCCCCCACCCCACCCCACCTTGGTGGCACCCACAGGTGTCCCAGTCCCATTGGTGGCACCCATGGGTGCCCCCCACCCCACCCCACCTTGGTGGCACCCATGGGTGTCCCAGTCCTGTTGGTGGCACCCATGGGTATCCCAATCCCATTGGTGGCACCCATGGGTGCCCCCCACCCCACCCCACCTTGGTGGCACCCACAGGTGTCCCAGTCCCGTTGGTGGCACCCATGGGTGCCCTCCACCCCACCCCACCTTGGTGGCACCCACAGGTGTCCCAGTCCCATTGGTGGCACCCATGGGCGCCCCCCACCCCATCCCATGTTGGTGGCACCCATAGGTGTCCCAGTCCTGTTGCTGACTCCTACAGGTGCCCCCCACCCAACCTTGGTGGCACCCATAGGTGTCCCAGTCCTGTTGGTGACACCCATGGGTGCCCCCCACTCCACCCCACCTTGGTGGCACCCATGGGTGTCCCAGTCCTGTTGGTGGCACCCATGGGTGTCCCAATCCCGTTGGTGGCACCCATGGGTGCCCCCCACCCCACCCCACCTTGGTGGCACCCACGGGTGTCCCAGTCCCATTGGTGGCACCCATGGGTGCCCCCCACCCCACCCCACCTTGGTGGCACCCACGGGTGTCCCAGTCCCATTGGTGGCACCCATGGGTGCCCCCCACCCCACCCCATGTTGGTGTCACCCACGGGTGTCCCAGTCCCGTTGGTGGCACCCATGGGCACCCCAGTCCTGTTGGTGACACCCATGGGCACCCCAGTCCCGTTAGTGGCACCCATGGGTCCCCCCACCCCACCCCACCTTGGTGGCACCCATGGGTGCCCCTACCTGCGCAGGTGGCCCAAGGGGGCTCCAGGGCGCCGTCACTCGGGGGGGGGCTGCAGCCGGGGGAGGGGGAGGGGCCCGGGGGGGACCTGGGGGGACACAGGGGTGAGGGGGGTCACAGCACCCCGGGGTGGGTGCTCAGGGTGGGTGGGGGGTGCCCATGGATGGGTGGGGGGTGCCCATGGATGGGTGGTGGGTGCTCAGGATGGGTGGGGGGTGCCCAGGGATGGGTGGTGGGTGCTCATGGATGGTTGGTGGGTGCCCATGGATGGGTGGTGGGTGCCCAGGGATGGGTGGTGGGTGCTCAGGATGGGTGGTGGGTGCTCATGGATGGGTGGGGGGTGCCCATGGATGGGTGGTGGGTGCTCAGGATGGGTGGGGGGTGCCCAGGGATGGGTGGTGGGTGCTCAGGGTGGGTGGTGGGTGCCCAGGGATGGGTGGTGGGTGCTCAGGATGGGTGGTGGGTGCCCAGGGATGGGTGGTGGGTGCTCAGGGTAGGTGGTGGGTGCCCAGGGATGGGTGGTGGGTGCTCAGGATGGGTGGGGGGTGCCCAGGGATGGGTGGTGGGTGCTCATGGATGGTTGGTGGGTGCCCAGGGATGGGTGGTGGGTGCTCAGGATGGGTGGGGGGTGCCCAGGGATGGGTGGTGGGTGCTCAGGGTGGGTGGTGGGTGCTCAGGATGGGTGGTGGGTGCCCAGGGATGGGTGCTGGGTGCTCAGGATGGGTGGTGGGTGCCCACGGATGGGTGGTGGGTGCCCAGGGATGGGTGCTGGGTGCTCAGGGTGGGTGGAGGGTGCCCATGGATGGGTGGTGGGTGCTCAGGATGGGTGGTGGGTGCTCATGGATGGGTGCTGGGTGCCCATGGATGGGTGGTGGGTGCTCAGGATGGGTGGTGGGTGCCCACGGATGGGTGGTGGGTGCCCAGGGATGGGTGGTGGGTGCTCAGGATGGGTGGTGGGTGCCCACGGATGGGTGGTGGGTGCCCAGGGATGGGTGGCGGGCGCTCAGGATGGGTGCTGAGCACCCCGGGGTGGGTGCTGGGTGCTCACCCGAAGCTCCCGCTGTCGCTGAGGTCATCAGGCTCCTCCTTGATGTCGAGCAGGTCCCGGAGCGGTGGCAGCGGCACCGGGACTTGGCTCAGCCTGTGGGTGCAACCATCACCCATGGGTGCTCCTGGCACCCATGGCCACCTCCCCACACGCCAGGAAGGGCTGGGAGCACCCATGGGCCCAACTGGGACAGTCCCAACACGGTGGGCACCCGTGGGCCTATCTGGGACGGTCCCACCATGGTGGGCACCCATAGGATGGTTCCATCATGGTGGGCACCCATGGGCCCAACTGGGATGGTCCCACCATGGTGGGCACCCATAGGATGGTTCCATCATGGTGGGCACCCATGGGCCCAACTGGGATGGTCCCTCCATGGTGGGCACCCATGGGCCCAACTGGGATGGTCCCACCATGGTGGGCACCCATGGGCCCAACTGGGACGGTCCCACCCATGGTGGGCACCCATGGGTCTACTGGGAAGGTCCCACCATGGTGGGCACCCATGGGTCCACTGGGAAGGTCCCACCATGGTGAGCACCCATGGGATGGTCCTACCATGGTGGACACCCATGGGCCCAACTGGGAAGGTCCCACCACGGTGGGCACCCATGGGATGGTCCTACCATAGTGGGCACCCATGGGCCCAACTGGGACGGACCCAACCGGGTGCCCCTCTTGGGGTGCTGGGGGGCACCCATGGGTGCCGTTGGGCGTGATCCTTACTTGGTGGCCGGGTTCTCCTCGGCGCTGTCCCCCTCGTCACCGGTGGCCTCCAGCCGCGCCCGCTTGGCACCAGGACCCGGCGTCTCCCCGGGGCGTTTGGGTGCCCCGGCCGCGCCCCACGGGGACACCCAGTGTCCCCCGGCCTCGCCCAGGGTGACACCGTGGCGGCTGGCACTGAGACGGGTGACGGGGCCGTGGGTGGGGTGGCAGAGGGCGCGGTGGGTGACGTCGGGACCGTGGGTGCCGTTGTGGTGGGTGACGTGTCCGTTGGTGGCGCTTCCAGGGGTGAGGTGACCATGGGTGACGAGGCCACCCATGAGGTGACCACGGGTGGCATTTCCATGGGTGCTGTGGCCGTCAAGAAGGTGCCCATGGGTGACGTCGCCACGGGTGGCGTCTCCACGGGTGACAAGGCCACCGATGACGTGTCTATGGGTGCCATCTCCCCGGGTGACATCTCCATGGGTGCCATCTCCCCGGGTGACGTCTCCATGGGTGCCGTCTCCATGGGTGCCATCTCCCCGGGTGACAAAGCCACCAACGACGTGCCTACGGGCGCCATCTCCACGGGTGCCATCTCCACGGGTGCCAAGGCCACCGACGACGTGCCTATGGGTGCCACCTCCATGGACGCCATCTCCATGGGTGCCACCTCCAAGGACGTCACCTCCATGGGTGCCACCTCCATGGGTGCCACCTCCAAGGACGTCACCTCCAAGGACGTCACCTCCATGGGCGCCACCTCCATGGGTGCCACCTCCAAGGACGTCACCTCCAAGGACGTCACCTCCATGGGTGCCACCTCCATGGGTGCCACCTCCGAGGACGTCACCTCCATGGGTGCCACCTCCATGGATGCCACCTCCAAGGACGTCACCTCCAAGGACGCCACCTCCATGGGTGCCACCTCCAAGGACGTCACCTCCATGGGTGCCACCTCCAAGGACGTCACCTCCATGGACGCCACCTCCATGGGCGCCACCTCCATGGACGCCACCTCCATGGACGCCACCTCCATGGGCGCCACCTCCAAGGACGCCACCTCCACGGGTGCCACCTCCACGGACGTCACCTCCAGCACCCAAACAGACGTCCCCACCACAGGGACCCCCTCGGTGACCATCCCGGGCTCCCCGTCCCTCTACAAGATGACGGGTGGACCCCTCGGTGACCCATTGGGTGCCACCACCGCCACCGTCCCCGTTGACACCCGCTTGGGTCCCCGAGCCCTTGGTGCCGTCACCCGTCATGTTCTTGAGAACAAACTCCACGATGTCAGAAGGAAGGTCCTCGGTGGCGGGTGGCCTGGGTGGGGGGGGTGGCCCTGGAGGTGACCCATCTCCTTGTCCCCGTTGTCCCTTGTCCCCACCATCGTCCACCCCGTCCAATTGGTCGATGTGGGAGAGGGGGAGGGGACAAGGGGACGGGGGCTCTCGCGTCACCACGGTGCGGGCGAAGCGGTAGTAACGTCGTTGGGTGCCACCCCGGGTGCCACCACCCTCTTCCTCCTCGCTGCTGTCACCCATCGATGTCCTCGAGGTCGTTAAGAAATCGGTGGCCAAGGCCAACTCGGTGACATCCAACTCGTCCAGGGTCAGGTCAGGGCCACCCGTGGGTGATGGTGGCCCTAAGGGTGACGATGACCTTGGGCTGGTGGGTGAAGGTGGTTCCACGGGTGACCTTGGTCCCATGGGTGAGGGTGGCTCCACGGGTGACCTTGGTCCCATGGGTGGGAATGGCTCCTGCGGTGACGCTTGTCCCATGGGTGATGGTGGCCCTCCAGGTGATGGTGGCCTCCTGGGTGATGGCGGCCTCCTGGGTGATGGTGGCCCTCCAGGTGATGGTGGCCTCCTGGGTGATGGTGGCCCTCCAGGTGATGGTGGCCCTCCAGGTGATGGTGGCCTCCTGGGTGATGGTGGCCCTCCAGGTGACAGTGGTCCACCAAGTGACAGTGACCTTCCAGGTGACAACGGCCTTCCAGAAGATGGTGGCCCTCCAGGTGACGTTGGCTCAGGAGATGACCTTGGTCCCCCAGGTGATGGTGGCCTTCCAGAAGATGGTGGCCCTCCAGAAGTTGGTAGCCCTCCAGGTGACAATGACCTTCTAGAAGATGGTGGCCCTTCAGGTGACAATGATCTTCCAGATGATGGTGGTCCTCCAGAAGATGGTGGCCCTCCAGGTGACGTTGGCTCAGGAGATGACCTTGGTCCCCCAGGTGATGGTGGCTTTCCAGAAGATGGTGGCCTTCCAGGTGACAATGACCTTCCAGGTGACGGTGGCCCTCTAGAAGATGGTGGTCCTCCAGGTGACAATGACCTTCCAGAAGTTGGTGGCCCTCCAGAATTTGGTGGCCCTCCAGGTGACAATGACCTTCCAGATGATGGTGGCCCTCCAGAAGTTGGTGGCCCTCCAGAAGTTGGTGGCCCTCCAGGTGACAATGACCTTCCAGAAGTTGGTGGCCCCCCAGAAGTTGGTGGCCCTCCAGAAGTTGGTGGCCCTCCAGGTGACAATGACCTTCCAGAAGTTGGTGGCCCCCCAGAAGTTGGTGGCCCTCCAGAAGTTGGTGGCCCTCCAGGTGACAATGACCTTCCAGAAGTTGGTGGCCCTCCAGAAGTTGGTGGCCCTCCAGGTGACAATGACCTTCCAGAAGTTGGTGGCCCTCCAGAATTTGGTGGCCCTCCAGGTGACAATGACCTTCCAGATGATGGTGGCCCCCCAGAAGTTGGTGGCCCTCCAGAAGTTGGTGGCCCTCCAGGTGACAATGACCTTCCAGAAGTTGGTGGCCCTCCAGAAGTTGGTGGCCCTCCAGGTGACAATGACCTTCCAGAAGTTGGTGGCCCCCCAGAAGTTGGTGACCCTCCAGGTGACAATGACCTTCCAGATGATGGTGGCCCTCCAGAAGTTGGTGGCCCCCCAGAAGTTGGTGGCCCCCCAGGTGACGTTGGCTCAACCGATGACCTCGGTCCTCCAGGTGACGGTGGCCTCGGGGGTGAGGCTGGCGGGGGCGGGCGGGTGGCCGAGGGCCGGGGGTGACAGCGCCGGGTGACGCCGGCGGGTGACAGGGCCCTGCGCGCCCGGCGGGGGGGGGGGAACTCGGGGTCCCCCACCGTCAGGATGTGCCGGGCCACCGGGGTGGCACTGCCTGGGGTGGGGGGGGGGGGACACGGGCTCAGGGGACACCGGGGGACGGCCCAGGGGGCCCCAAGGGTCCCCTCTGTGTCCCCAAATGACCCCCGATGTCCCCAATGTCCCCAAGGGTCCCCCCAAATGTCCCCAAGGTCCCCAAGGGTCCCCCCCATGTCCCCAATGTACCCAAGGGTCCCCCCCAATGTCCCCAAAGTCCCCAAGGGTCCCCCCCAAGGTCCCCAAGAGCCCCCCCAAGGTCCCAAATGTCCCCCCCCAAATGTCCCCAAGGGTCCCCAATGTCCCCAAAGGTCCCCCCACAATGTCCCCAAGAGCCCCCCCCAAATGTCCCCAAGGGTCCCCAATGTCCCCAAGGGTCCCCCCCAATGTCCCCAAGAGCCCCCCCCAAATGTCCCGAAGGGTCCCCAATGTCCCCAAAGGTCCCCCCACAATGTCCCCAAGAGCCCCCCCCAAATGTCCCCAAGGGTCCCCAAGGTCCCCAAGGGTCCCCCCCAAATGTCCCCAAGGTCCCCAATGTCCCCAAGGGTCCCCCCCCAATGTCCCCAAAGGTCCCCCCCCAGGTCCCCAAGGGTCCCCAATGTCCCCAAGGGTCCCCCCCAAGGTCCCCAAGAGCCCCCCCAAGGTCCCAAATGTCCCCCCATGTCCCCAAGGGTCCCCAATGTCCCCAAGAGTCCCCAAGGGTCCCCCCCAATGTCCCCGAGGGTCCCCAATGTCCCCAAGTGTCCCCCCAATGTCCCAAGGGTCCCCCCCAATGTCCCCAATGTCTCCAAAGGTCCCCCCCCAGGTCCCCAAGGGTCCCCCCCAGGTCCCCAAGGGTCCCCAATGTCCCTAAGGGTCTCCCCCAAGGTCCCCAAGAGCCCCCCCAATGTCCCCAATGTCCCCCCCCAAATGTCCCCAATGTCCCCCCATGTCCCCAAGGGTCCCCAATGTCCCCCCCAATGTCCCCAAGGGTCCCCCCCAATGTCCCCAATGTCCCCCCATGTCCCCAAGGGTCCCCAATGTCCCCCCCAATGTCCCCAAGGGTCCCCCCCAAGGTCCCCAAGGGTCCCCCCAATGTCCCCAATGTCCCCAATGTCCCCAAGGGTCCCCAATGTCCCCCCCAAGGTCCCCAAGGGTCCCCAATGTCCCCAAGGGTCCCCCCAATGTCCCCAATGTCCCCAAGGGTCCCCCCCAATGTCCCCAATGTCCCCCCATGTCCCCAAGGGTCCCCAATGTCCCCCCCAATGTCCCCAAGGGTCCCCCCCAAGGTCCCCAAGGGTCCCCCCAATGTCCCCAATGTCCCCAAGGGTCCCCCCCAATGTCCCCAAAGGTCCCCCCAATGTCCCCAATGTCCCCCCATGTCCCCAAGGGTCCCCAATGTCCCCCCCAATGTCCCCAAGGGTCCCCCCCAAGGTCCCCAAGGGTCCCCCCAATGTCCCCAATGTCCCCAAGGGTCCCCCCCAATGTCCCCAAAGGTCCCCCCAATGTCCCCAATGTCCCCCCATGTCCCCAAGGGTCCCCAATGTCCCCCCCAATGTCCCCAAGGGTCCCCCCCAAGGTCCCCAAGGGTCCCCCCAATGTCCCCAATGTCCCCAATGTCCCCAAGGGTCCCCCCCAAGGTCCCCAAGGGTCCCCCCAATGTCCCCAATGTCCCCAATGTCCCCAAGGGTCCCCCCCAAGGTCCCCAAGGGTCCCCCCAATGTCCCCAATGTCCCCAAGGGTCCCCCCCAAGGTCCCCAATGTCCCCAAGGGTCCCCCCCACGGTCCCCCAGGGTCCCCCCACCCCCCCGTGCCCCCCCCCCCCACTCACCGGGGGAGGGGAGGGGGCGGGAGGAGCTGCCGGGGGGGGGCCGGCGGGTGGGCGAGTACCCGGGGGGACCCCGCGGGCGGGTGCTGGGGGGACCCCGGGGACCCTCGGCGGGGGGGGCCCCCCCACCCGGGCTGGGGGGGGGCCCTGGGCTGGCACCTGCAGGGGGGGGGAGGGGGGGGGGGTCAGGGGGCACCGAGGACCCAGGGGTCCGGGGTGCCCCCCCCCCCCCACAAAGGACCCAGAAGTCTGGGGGGGCACCCAGGAGTTTTAGGGGGGGCACCCAGGGGTCTGGGGGGGCACCCAGGGGTCCGGGGGGGCACCCAGGGGTCCGGGGGGCACCCAGGAGTTGGGGGGGCACCCAGGGGTTTGGGGGCACCAAGGGGTCTGGGGGGGCACCCTGGGGTGAGGGGGGCACCCAGGGGTTCGGGGGGGCACCCAGGGGTCTGGGGGGGGCACCCCAGGGTGGGGGGAGCACCCAGGGGTCTGGGGGGGCACCCAGGGCTTTGGGGGGGGCACCCAGGGGTCTGGGGGGGCACCCAGGGGTTTGGGGGCACCCAGGGGTCTGGGGGGGCACCCAGGAGTTTGGGGGGGGCACCCCGGGGTTTGGGGGGGGCACCCCGGGTTTTGGGGGGCACCCCGGGGTGGGGGCGGTACCGGGGGGCCCGTGGGCGATGGTGCGGTTCTCCTCGGGGTGCCCGGGGGGGGGGGCACCCTCGGGGCCGGCCCCCGGGTGATGCTCCAGGATGCGGCAGCGATACCAGCACCGGCGCCGGGCGTCCCGGGTGCTCCAGTACAGCCGCCAGCACCTGCCGCCCACCAGTATGGACCAGTGCCGCCCAGTACGGACTGGGGAACCCCCAAAACCCCCCTCCATCCCCCCCAGCGCCTCCCAGCATGGCCCAGTGCCGCCCAGTGTCCCCAAAATCCCCCCCAGATGCCCCCAAGTGCCTCCCGGTATCGCACACCTCCTCCCAGTATGGCCCAGTGCCGCCCAGTATGGACTGGGGAACCCCCAGAACCCCCATTCATCCCCCCCAGCGCCTCCCAGTATGGCCCAGTACCGCCCAGTATCCCCAAAATCCCCCCCAGATCCCCCCAAGTGCCTCCCGGTATCGCACACCTCCTCCCAGTATGGCCCAGTGCCTCCCAGTATGGACTGGGGAACCCCCACAACCCCCATTCATCTCCCCCAGCACATCCCAGTATGGCCCAGTGCCACCCAGTATCCCCAAAATCCCCCCCAGATCCCCCCAAGTGCCTCCCGGTATCGCACACCTCCTCCCAGTATGGCCCAGTGCCTCCCAGTATGGACTGGGGAACCCCCAGAACCCCCATTCATCCCCCCCAGCGCCTCCCAGCATGGCCCAGTGCCACCCAGTATCCCCAAAATCCCCCCCAGATCCCCCCAAGTGCCTCCCGGTATCGCACACCTCCTCCCAGTATGGCCCAGTGCCTCCCAGTATGGACTGGGGAACCCCCAAAACCCCCATTCATCCCCCCCAGCGCCTCCCACTATGGCCCAGTGCCACCCAGTATCCCCAAAATCCCCCCCAGGTCCCCCCAAGTGCCTCCTGGTATCGCACACTTCCTCCCAGTATGGCCCAGTGCCTCCCAGTATGGACTGAGGACCCCCCAAAACCCCCCTCCATCCCCCCCAGCGCCTCCCAGTATGGCCCAGTGCCACCCAGTATCCCCAAAATCCCCCCCAGATCCCCCCAAGTGCCTCCCGGTATCGCACACCTCCTCCCAGTATGGCCCAGTGCCTCCCAGTATGGACTGGGGAACCCCCACAACCCCCATTCATCCCCCCCAGCGCATCCCAGTATGGCCCAGTGCCACCCAGTGTCCCCAAAATCCCCCCCCGGATGCCCCCAAGTGCCTCCCGGTATCGCACACCTCCTCCCAGTATGGCCCAGTGCCTCCCAGTATGGACTGGGGAACCCCCAAAACCCCCATTCATCCCCCCCAGCGCCTCCCACTATGGCCCAGTGCCACCCAGTATCCCCAAAATCCCCCCCAGATCCCCCCAAGTGCCTCCCGGTATCGCACACCTCCTCCCAGTATGGCCCAGTGCCTCCCAGTATGGACTGGGGAACCCCCAAAACCCCCATTCATCCTCCCCAGCACCTCCCACTATGGCCCAGTGCCGCCCAGTGTCCCCAAAATCCCCCCCAGATCCCCCCAAGTGCCTCCCGGTATCGCACACCTCCTCCCAGTATGGCCCAGTGCCTCCCAGTATGGACTGGGGACCCCCCACAACCCCCATTCATCCTCCCCAGCACCTCCCACTATGGCCCAGTGCCACCCAGTATCCCCAAAATCCCCCCCAGATCCCCCCAAGTGCCTCCCGGTATCGCACACTTCCTCCCAGTATGGCCCAGTGCCTCCCAGTATGGACTGGGGAACCCCCAAAACCCCCATTCATCCCCCCCAGCGCCTCCCAGCATGGCCCAGTGCCACCCAGTATCCCCAAAATCCCCCCCAGGTCCCCCCAAGTGCCTCCCGGTATCGCACACCTCCTCCCAGTATGGCCCAGTGCCTCCCAGTATGGACTGGGGAACCCCCAAAACCCCCATTCATCCCCCCCAGCGCCTCCCAGTATGGCCCAGTGCCGCCCAGTACGGACTGGGGAGCCCCCAGAACCCCCATTCATCCCCCCCAGCACCTCCCACTATGGCCCAGTGCCACCCAGTATCCCCAAAATCCCCCCCAGATCCCCCCAAGTGCCTCCCGGTATTGCACACCTCCTCCCAGTATGGCCCAGTGCCTCCCAGTATGGACTGGGGAACCCCCAAAACCCCCATTCATCCTCCCCAGCACCTCCCACTATGGCCCAGTGCCGCCCAGTGTCCCCAAAATCCCCCCCAGATCCCCCCAAGTGCCTCCCGGTATCGCACACCTCCTCCCAGTATGGCCCAGTGCCTCCCAGTATGGACTGGGGAACCCCCACAACCCCCATTCATCCCCCCCAGTGCCTCCCACTATGGCCCAGTGCCGCCCAGTGTCCCCAAAATCCCCCCCAGATCCCCCCAAGTGCCTCCCGGTATCGCACACCTCCTCCCAGTATGGCCCAGTGCCTCCCAGTATGGACTGGGGACCCCCCAAAACCACCATTCATCCCCCCAGTGCTTCCCAGTATGGCCCAGTGCCGCCCAGTACGGCCCAGAGATACCCAAAGCCCACCCTGTGCTCCTGTGTTTCACCCCAGTATTCCCCAGTGTCCCCCAGTATGGCCCAGTGCCACCCAGTATGGACTGGGGAACCCCCAAAACCCCTATTCATCCCCCCCAGCGCCTCCCAGTATGGCCCAGTGCCGCCCAGTATGGCCCAGAGATACCCAAAGCCCACCCTGTGCTCCTGCGCTTCATCCCAGTATTCCCCAGTGTCCCCCAATATGGCCCAGTGCCACCCAGTATGGTCCAGAGACCCTAAAATCCCCCCTGCAGCCCGCCCAGGACTTCCCACTATGGCCCAGTGCCGCCCAGTATCTCCCAAGGCCTCCCAAAATCCTCCCCTGTAACCCCCGAAGCACATCCCAGTATAGACCAGTTCCTCCCAGTACGGCCCAATGCCCCCCGGTATGGCCCAGGAACTCCCAGTATGGTCCAGGGGCCCCCAAAATCCCTCCTGCATTTCCCCCAGGGCCTCCCAGTATGGCCCAGTGTCTCCCAGTATGGCCCAGGGAACCCCCAAACCCTGTTCTGTGCTCCTCCGGTTCATCCCAGTATGGACCAGTGCCCCCCAGTACGGACCAGTGCCCCCCAGTACGGCCCAGGGACCCACAAACCCCACCCCATGCTCCCCCATGTCCCCCCCAGTTAGTGCCAGTCCCTCCCAGTGCCTCCCAGTTGCTCCCAGTGCCCCCCAGTGCCTCCCACTACCCCCCCAACCCCTCCCAGTCCCTCCCAGTGCCCTCCCAATACCTCCCAGTGCCTCCCAGTCGCTCCCAGTGCCGCCCAAGTCCCTCCCAGTGCCCCCTCAGTGCCTCCCAGTGCCCCCTCAGTGCCTCCCAGTCGCTCCCAGTGCTCCCCCAATACCTCCCAGTGCCTCCCAGTCGCTCCCAGGGACCCTCCCAGTGCCTCCCAGTGACCCCCCAGTCCCTCCCAGTCGCTCCCAGTGATCCCCCAGTACCTCCCAGTCCCCCCCAGTCCCCCCCCAATCCCTCCCAGTGCCTCCCCAATCCCTCCCAGTGCCCCCCAGTACCCCCCCAATCCCTCCCAGTGCCCCCCCCAGTCCCTCCCAGTTGCTTACTGGTAGCCGACTGGGAAGAGCCGCCCGTCGCACTCCGACAGCTCCGTCAGGGCCCCCAGGCTGTCGATGCGGATGGAGCCTGCGACCCCCCCCCCCCCCGTCAGCGCCCCCAGCACCCATGGGTGCTGCTGGGACCCCCGGGACCCCCCCCCACCCCCCCAGCACCCATGGGTGCTGCTGGGACCCCCGGGACCCCCCCCCACCCCCCCAGCACCCATGGGTGCTGCTGGGACCCCCGGGACCGCCCCCCACCCCCCCAGCACCCATGGGTGCTGTTGGGACCCCCAAGACCCCTCCCACCCCCCCAGCACCCATGGGTGCTGCTGGGACCCCCAGGACCCCCCCCAGCTCCCATGGGTGCTGCTGGGACCCCCTTGGGCACCCCCTGCCCCCCCCCAAATCCCCAGCTCCCCCCCCCCCAAAATTGGGGTGCCCTCCCCCCAAAACTTGGGGTGCCCACCCAAAGTCGGGGTGCCCCCCCAACTTGGGGTGCCCCCCCAAAATTGGCGTGCCCGCCCCCCCAAACTTGGGGTGCCCCCCCCAAATTGGCGTGCCCACCCCCCCCAAAACTTGGGGTGCCCCCCCAAACTTGGGGTGCCCCCCCAAATTGGCGTGCCCACCCCCCCCAAAACTTGGGGTGCCCCCCAAAGTTGGGGTGCCCCCCTCAAAGTCGGGGTGCCCCCCCAAATTGGCGTGCCCACCCCCGCAAAACTTGGGGTGCCCCCCCAAACTTGGGGTGCCCCCCCAAATTGGCGTGCCCACCCCCCCAAAACTTGGGGTGCCCCCCCCAAAATTGGCGTGCCCACCCCCCCAAAACTTGGGGTGCCCCCCCAAAGTCGGGGTTCCCCCCCAAAGTTGGGGTGCCCCCCCCAAATTGGCGTGCCCACCCCCCCAAAACTTGGGGTGCCCCCCCCAAACTTGGGGTGCCCGCCCAAAATTGGCGTGCCCCCCCCAAATTGGCGTGCCCACCCCCCCAAACTTGGGGTGCCCCCCCCAAAATTGGTGTGCCCACCCCCCCAAAACTTGGGGTGCCCCCCCCAAAACTTGGGGTGCCCCCCCGAAGTGGGGGTGCCCCTCACCGATCATCATGTTGACGGCCTCGGGCTCCAGCCCCCCCAGGAACTTGCGCTTGAGGCTGAGCCCCCCGAAATCCACGAACACCCGGCGCAGCACCGCGAAGCCCTCGTCCCGCACCAGCTCCTGCGCGGCACCCATGGGTGCTCCCCGCCGCACCCCCGGGACACCCCCCCACCCCCCCCAGCGCCCGGGGACCCCCCCCCAGCACCCAGGGGCTCCCCACTGCACCCCCAAAACCCTCCCAGAACCCCAAATCCCCCCTTTATGGACCCAAAACACCTCCTATGGGTCCCACCGTACCCCAGCACCCATGGGTGCCCTCCACCCACCCATGGCTTCCTTGCACCTTGACCACCACCCATGGGTGCCCACCACTCCAACCTTCACCCACGCTTCCCACCGCACCCCCAAACCCTCCCAGAACCCCAAATCCCCCCTTTATGGACCCAAAACACCTCCTATGCACCCCGCCCCCCTCCAGCACCCATGGGTGCCCTCCACCCACCCATGGCTTCCTTGCACCTTGACCACCACCCATGGGTGCCCACCACCCCAACCTTCACCCACGCTCCCCACCGCACCCCAAACCCTCCCAGAACCCCAAATCCCCCCTTTACGGACCCAAAACACCTCCCACGGGTCCCACCGCACCCCAGCACCCATGGGTGTCCTCCACCCACCCATGGCTTCCTTGCACCTTGACCACCACCCATGGGTGCCCACCACCCCAACCATCACCCACGCTCCCCACCGCACCCCAAACCCTCCCAGCGCCCCAAATCCCCCTTTTACGGACCCAAAACACCTCCCACGGGTCCCACCGCACCCCAGCACCCATGGGTGCCCTCCACCCACCCATGGCTTCCTTGCACCTTGACCACCACCCATGGGTGCCCACCACCCCAACCTTCACCCACGCTCCCCACTGCACCCCAAACCCTCCCAGCGCCCCAAATCCCCCCTCTACGCCCCCCCCAGCACCCTGAGCCCCCCCCAGGAGTCCCACCACCCCCCCAGCACCCATGGGTGCCCTGCACCCTAATATTCACCCATGGGTGCCCACCACCCCAACCCTCACCCACGCTCCTCACCGCACCCCAAACCCTCCCAGAACCCCAAATCCGCCCTTTATGGACCCAAAACACCTCCCACGGGTCCCACCGCCCCCCGCCCCCGCCCCCAGCACCCATGGGTGCTCACGGTGCCGTCCAGCAGGCGGGTGTGGCGCTGGCAGAAGACCTTCTTGTCCCGCTGGAAGGCGGCGCGGCGGCGGCGGGCGCACATGAAGTGGTAGTTGGCCAGGCAGGCGGCCAGGCAGCACCCCACCGTCGCCCCGGGGCGCCCGCAGTGCTCGCAGCGCTGGGTGGGGGGGGCACCCATGGGTGGGCGGGGGGCACCCATGGGTGCTGATGCACCTTAGGGTGCTCTAAAGCTGCGCCCTAAAGCTGCACCCCCCTAAATTGGACCCGGCACCCAGCACCCCACCGTCGCCCCGGGGCGCCCGCAGTGCTCGCAGCGGTGGGTGGGGGGCACCCATGGGTGGGTGGGGGGCACCCATGGGTGCTGATGCACCTTAGGGTGCCCTAAAGCTGCGCCCTAAAGCTGCGCCCCCCTAAATTGGACCCGGCACCCTGCACCCCACCGTCGCCCCGGGGCGCCCGCAGTGCTCGCAGCGCTGGGTGGGGGGGGCACCCATGGGTGGGTGGGGGGCACCCATGGGTGCTGATGCACCTTAGGGTGCCCTAAAGCTGCGCCCTAAAGCTGCGCCCCCTAAATTGGACCCGGCAGCCGGCACCCCGCTGTCGCCCAGGGGTGCTGGGGTGGGTGGGGGGCACCCATGGGTGGGCGGTGGGTACCCGTCAGGGGGTGGGGGGCACCCATGGGTGGGCGGGGGGTACCCGTCAAGGGGGTGGGGGGCACCCATGGGTGCTGCTGCACCTTAGGGTGCCCTAAAGCTGCACCTTCAAGCTGCACCCCCCAAATGGGACCCCCCCAGGGTGCCGCCCCCCCCACCCCAGCACCCATGGGTGCCCCTTAGCACCCATAGATACACCCCCAGCTACCCCCATAGATGACCTTTAGCACCTATATGTGCCCTTTAGCACCTATAGAAGCTCTTTAACACCCGTAAGTGCCCCCCCGACCCCTCGGACACCCCCCAGGGTGCCCCCCCCCCCACCCCCAGCACCCATGGGTGCCCCTTAACACCCATAAATACACCCCCAGCTACCCCCATATCTGCTCTTTAGCACCTATATGTGCCCTTTAGCACCTATAGACGCCATTTAAGATCCATAGGTGCCCCCCCAACCCCTCGGACACCCCCCGGGGTGCCCCCCCCCACCCCAGCACCCACGGGTGCTCCTTAGCACCCATAAATACACCCCCAGCTACCCCCATAGCTGCCCTTTAGCGCCTATATGACCCCTTTAGCACCTATAGATACCCTTTAGGACCCATAGATGCCCCCCCAAGCCCTCGGACACCCCCCGGGGTTCCCCCCCCCCACCCCAGCACCCATGGGTGCCCCTTAGCACCCATAGATACACCCCCAGCTACCCCCATAGCTGCCCTTTAGCACCTATAGATACCCTTTAAAATCCATAAGTGCCCCCTTAGCACCCATAGCTGCCCCCCCAACCCCTTGGACACCCCCCGGGGTGCCCCCCCCCCACCCCCAGCACCCATGGGTGCTCCTTAGCACCCATAGATACACCCCCAGCTACCCCCATAGCTGCCCTTTAGCACCTATAGATGCCCTTTAGGACCCATAAGTGCCCCCCCAACCCCTCCGAACCCCCCCGGGCTGCCCCCCCCCCGCCCCCGCCCCAGCACCCATGGGTGCTGACCATCTGGCGCCCGCGGGCGACGGCGGCGTGGACGTTGCGCAGGGTCCCGTCGCCCTCCTCGAAGACCTCGGCCGACCACAGGGCGCAGTTGACGTGGGTCCACTCGTTCTGCCCGATGTACAGCAGGCGCCCCGCCTCCTGCCGGACCCCCACCCATCAGCACCCACCCACCCACCCGGGACCCCCCACCCACCCACGGACCCCCACCCAGACCCCCCACCCAACCCAGGGACCCGGCTGGGGAGAAGGGACCTGGGTGTTCGGGACCCCCCAACCAAGGACCCCCCACCTGGGACCCCCCCCATGGGTCAGCACCCACCCACCGGGACCCCCACCCACTCATGGACCCCCACCCAGACCCCCACCCACCCACGGACCCCCACCCAGACCCCCCACCCACCCAGGGACCCCCCACGTGGGACCCCCCCGAGGGTCAGGACCCCCACCCACCCAGGGCCCCCCCCCCCTCACCCATCAGCACCCACACCCCAGACCCCCACCCAGAGACCCCCACCCACCCAGGGACCCCCCCCTCACCCATCAGCACCCACACCCCAGACCCCCACCCAGAGACCCCCACCCACCCAGGGACCCCCCCCTCACCCATCAGCACCCACACCCCAGACCCCCACCCAGAGACCCCCACCCACCCACGGACCCCCACCCAGGGACCCCCACCCACCCAGGGACCCCCCCACCCATCAGCACCCACACCCCAGACCCCCACCCAGAGACCCCCACCCACCCAGGGACCCCCCCCACCCATCAGCACCCACACCCCGGACCCCCACCCAGAGACCCCCACCCACCCAGGGACCCCCCCACCCATCAGCACCCACACCCCAGACCCCCACCCAGGGACCCCCCACTCCGCCCCCCACCCTGACCCCCCACATGGGACCCCCTGGGGGTCAAGACCCCCCCCCCCATCAGCACCCCCACCCCAGACCCCCCACCTGGGCCCCCCCGGGGGCTCAGCACCCCCACCCCGGACCCCCCACCCCGACCCCCACCCCGACCCCCCCCCCCCCCCACCTGGGAGGGGGCGTCCCCGCACTGCAGGCACAGGGCGCACTGCCGCTCGTCCGCCCCTCCCCCCCCCGCCGCCTTCGGCACCGCCGGCTCCGCCCCCTCGCCGCCTGCGGGGGGAGGGGCCGGGGGAGGGGTCAGCGGGGGGGAGGGGTCAGAAGGGGGGAGGGGTCAGGAGGGGGGGTCAGAAGGGGGGAGGGGTCAGGAGGGGGGATCAGAAGGGGGGAGGGGTCAGGAGGGGGGGTCAGAAGGGGGGAGGGGTCAGGAGGGGGGGTCAGAAGGGGGGAGGGGTCAGGAGGGGGGGTCAGAAGGGGGGAGGGGTCAGGAGGGGGGATCAGAAGGGGGGAGGGATCAGGAGGAGGAGTCAGGAGGGGGGAGGGGTCAGGAGGGGGGAGGGGTCAGGAGGGGGGGTCAGGAGGGGGAGGGGTCAGGAGGAGGAGTCAGGAGGGGGGAGGGGTCAGGAGGGGGAGGGGTCAGGAGGGGGGAGGGGTCAGAAGGGGGGAGGGGTCAGGAGGGGGGAGGGGTCAGGAGGGGGGAGGGATCAGGAGGAGGAGTCAGGAGGGGGGAGGGGTCAGGAGGGGGGAGGGGTCAGGAGGGGGGGTCAGGAGGGGGGAGGGGTCAGGAGGGGGGAGGGGTCACGATGGAGGGGGAGGGGGAGGGGGAGGGAGGGGGACACTCGCCCCCCGTGACCCCTCCCCCCGACGCCCCTCCCCCCCGAAGCCCCTCCCCCCTGTAACCCCTCCCCCCAGATATCTCTCCGCCCCTGATGACCCCTCCCCCACCCCTAAGTGACCTCTCCCCCCGTGACCCCTCCCCCCAAGTGACCCCTCCCACGACGCCCCTCCCCCCAAGTGACCCCTCCCCCGACACCCCTCTGCCCGAGGCCCCTCCCCCAAGTGACCCCTCCCCCTCCAGTGACCCCTCCCCCAAGTGACCCCGCCCCCAAGTGACCCCTTCCCCTCCAGTGACCCCCCAAGTGACCCCGCCCCCAAGTGACCCCGCCCCCAACGCTCCTCCCCCCAAGTGACCCCTCCCCCGAGGCCCCTCCCCCAAGTGACCCCTCCCCCCGAGGCCCCTCCCCCAAGTGACCCCTCCTCCCGAGGCCCCTCCCCCAAGTGCCCCCTCCCCCCAAGTGCCCCCTCCCCCAAGTGACCCCTCCCCCCGACTGACCCCTCCCCCCGACTGACCCCTCCCCCCCAGGCCCCTCCCCCCGCCCCTCCCCCGCTCACCGGGGGGCCGGGGGGGCTCCTGGCGCCACTGGGCGTAGGTGTGGTCGGGGGAGGGGGGCAGCACCGCCTGGGGCAGCAGCCCGCTGGGGGGGGGTCAGCACCGCACCCCCCCCGCACCCCCAAACACCCCCCCCGCACCCCCAAACCCCCCCCGCACCCCCAAACACCCCCCGCACCCCCAAACACCCCCCGGGACCCCCAAACACCCCCCCCGCACCCCCAAATCCCCCCCCCGCACCCCCAAACACCCCCCGGGACCCCCAAATCCCCCCCCCGCACCCCCAAACACCCCCCGGGACCCCCAAACACCCCCCGGGACCCCCAAATCCCCCCCCCCGCACCCCCAAACACCCCCCGGGACCCCCAAATCCCCCCCCCGCACCCCCAAACACCCCCCGGGACCCCCAAATCCCCCCCCGGGACCCCCAAACACCCCCCGGGACCCCCAAATCCCCCCCCCGCACCCCCAAACACCCCCCGGGACCCCCAAATCCCCCCCGGGACCCCCAAACACCCCCCGGGACCCCCAAATCCCCCCCCCGCACCCCCAAACACCCCCCGGGACCCCCAAATCCCCCCCCCCGCACCCCCAAACACCCCCTCCACACCCCCAAATCCCCCCCCCGCACCCCCAAATACCCCCCGGGACCCCCAAATCCCCCCCCCCGCACCCCCAAACACCCCCCGGGACCCCCAAATCCCCCCCCCCGCACCCCCAAACACCCCCCGGGACCCCCAAACACCCCCCGGGACCCCCAAATCCCCCCCCCCGCACCCCCAAACACCCCCCGGGACCCCCAAACACCCCCCCGCACCCCCAAACCCCCCCTGGGACCCCCAAATCCCCCCCTGCACCCCCAAACACCCCCCGGGACCCCCAAATCACCCCCCCGCACCCCCAACTCCCCCCTGGGACCCCCAAATCCCACCCAGGGCCCCCCCAAACCCCCCCAGGACCCCCAAAACCCCTCCCAGTCCCCCCAACTCCCCCCAGGGGACCCCCCAAACCCCCTCCCATCCCCCAACTCCCCCCCGGGACCCCCAAATCCCACCCAGGGCCCCCCAACTCCTCCCCCCGGGACCCCCAAAATCGCCCCCCAGCCCCCCCTCACTCACTTGGGGGGACCCCCGCTCCCGGGGGGCCGCCACCGTTTGGGGTCCCGGATGTCGAACCAGGGGAAGGCGCCCACCATCAGCTGGGGGGGGGGGGGCACCCATGGGTGCTCCGTCACCTTCCCCCCCTCCATGGGTGCCCAACCCCCCCCCCATGGGTGCCCCCCCCCACCCATGGGTGCCCCCCTATAAATAACCCCCCCACAAGCTTCCCTGCCTATAAGTGACCCCCTATAGGTGCCCCCCTATAGGGACCCCACCCATGGGTGCTCCTCCCACCCATGGGTGCTCCCCTATGGGTGCCCCCCCAATGGGTGCCCCCCTATAAATAACCCCCCCATAAGCTTCCCCGCCTATAGCTAACCCCCTATAGGTGCCCCCCTATAGGAACCCCACCCATGGGTGCCCCCCCCACCCATGGGTGCCCCCCTATGGGTGCCCCCCTGTAAATAACCCCCCCACAAGCTTCCCCGCCTATAGCTAACCCCCTATAGGTGCCCCCCTATAGGGACCCCACCCATGGGTGCCCCCCCCACCCATGGGTGCCCCCTTATGGATGCCCCCCCAATGGGTGCCCCCCTATAAATAACCCCCCCACAAACTTCCCCGCCTATAGCTGAGCCCCTATAGGTGCCCCCCTATAGGAACCCCACCCATGGGTGCCCCCCCCCCACCCATGGGTGCTCCCCCCGTACCTGGATGAAAAGCTCCCGGGCGCCGTCGTCGGGGGGGGGGCTCCCCCCGGCCCCCCCCCGCAGCAGCACCCCCACCACGTCCTCGCTGAAGCCCTGCTGCAGCCCACCCGTGGGACCCCCACCCTGGCGGCACCCGTGGGACCCCCCCCGGCGCCCGTGGGACCCCCCCCACGCACCCTTGGGACCCCCCCCAGCACCCACGGGACCCCCCCCAGCACCCACGGGACCCCCCAGCACCCACAAGACCCCCCCAAGCACCCAAGAGACCCCCTCAGCACCCATGAGACCCCCCTCCCCGCACCTATAGGACCCCCCCCAACACCCCCGAGACCCCCCCACGCACCCATGAAGCCCCCCCCCAGCACCCACAGGACCCCCCCAGCACCCACAGCGACCCCCCCCAGCACCCACGGGCCTCCCCCAGCTCCCATGAGACCCCCCCAAAGCACCTATTGGAACCCCCCCCAGCACCCCTGGGACCCCCCAGCACCCATGGGACCCCCCCAGCACCCCTGGGACCCCCCAGCACCCATGGGACCCCCCCCCACACCAATGAAGCCCCCCCCTCACCCAACACCCCCAGGACCCCCCAGCACCCCCTGGCACCCCCGGGACCCCCAAAGCACCCCCAGGACCCCCCCCCCCCAGCACCCCCAGGACCCCCCAGCACCCATGGGACACCCCTCACACCCATGAAGCCCCCCCCCCCCAGCACCCATGGGACCCCCCAGCACCCATGAGACCCCCCCCACACCCATGAAGTCCCCCCCGCCCAGCACCCCCAGGATCCCCCAGCACCCCCCGGCACCCCCGGGACCCCCAAAGCACCCACAGGACCCCCCCCCCCCCAGCACCCCCGGGACCCCCCAGCACCCCCGGGACCCCCCAGCACCCATGGGACCCCCCCAGCACCCATGGGACCCCCCTCACACCCATGAAGCCCCCCCCGCCCAGCACCCCCAGGACCCCCCAGCACCCCCCGGCAACCCCGGCACCCCCAAAGCACCCACAAGACCCCCCCCCCCAGCACCCCCGGGACCCCCCAGCACCCATGGGACCCCCCCAGCACCCATGGGACCCCCCCCACACCCATGAAGCCCCCCCCACACCCATGAAGCCCCCCCCGCCCAGCACCCCCAGGACCCCCCAGCACCCCCCGGCACCCCCGGGACCCCCAAAGCACCCACAAGACCCCCCCCCCCAGCACCCCCGGGACCCCCCAGCACCCATGGGACCCCCCCAGCACCCATGGGACCCCCCAGCACCCATGGGACCCCCCCCACACCCATGAAGCCCCCCCTGCCCAGCACCCCCAGGACCCCCCAGCACCCCCCAGCACCCCCGGCACCCCCAAAGCACCCACAGGACCCCCCCCCCCAGCACCCCCAGGACCCCCCAGCACCCATGGGACCCCCCCAGCACCCATGGGCCCCCCCAGCACCCGCGGGCGCCCCCTCACCACGGAGCCGTAGTGGCCGCCCTCCAGCAGGGCCCCCACGGCCCCCAGGTCGCAGGGTCCCGGGTGCAGCTTCACCCCCACCCCGGGGGGGCACTGGGGGGGGGGGCGGGGGGGGGTCAGCACCCCCATACCTGGGTGCCCCCCCCACCCCCACTCATGGGAACCCCCAACCGTGGGCGTCCCCCCCCACCCGTGGGTGTCCCCAGGTGCCTGGGTCCCCCCCACTCCTGGGTCACCCCCACTCCCACGTCCCCCCCCCCCCCCCCCCCGTAGGTGCCCCCCACCCCTGGGTGTCGTCCCCCCCCCCCCACGGGGCCCCCCCCACCCATAGGTGCCCTCCCGGATCCCCCTCCCCCGTGGGTCCGTCCCCCACGTCGACCCCCTCCCCCGTGGGTGCCCCCCACCCCCCAGCTATCCCACGGTGCCCCCCCGTGGGTTCCCCCCCCCGTGGGTGGGTCACGTCCCTCCGTGAGCCCCCTCCCCTATGGGTGCCCCCCACCCGTGGGTACCCCCACCCCCGGGTGCACCCCCTCCCCCGTCCCCCCCCCCCCGTGGGTGCCCCCCCCCCATGGGTGCCCCACACCCCCAGCCATCCCCCCCCGGGTGTCCCCCCCGTGGGTGCCCCCCCCCCGTGGGTGCCCCCCCCCCGTGTGTCCCCCCCGTGGGTGCCCCCCCCCCCGTGGCCCCCCCCGTGGGTGCCCCCCCCCGTTTGTCCCCCCCGTGGGTGCCCCCCCCCCGTGGCCCCCCCCGTGGGTGCCCCCCCCCCGTGTGTCCCCCCCATGGGTGCCCCCCCCCCGTGCCCCCCCCATGGGTGCCCCACACCCCCAGCCGTCCCCCCCCGGGTGTCCCCCCCGTGGGTGCCCCCTCCCCCGTGGCCCCCCCCCGAGTGCCCCACACCCCCAGCCATCCCCCCGCCCGGGTGTCCCCCCCGTGGGTGCCCCCCCCCACCCGTGCCCCCCCCGTGGGTGCCCCCCCCCCCCCCGTACCTGCTGGCAGCGGCGCAGGGCGGGGCCGTGGGGGGAGCGCAGGAGCCCCCCCAGCACCCGGCGCAGCGCCCCCTGCAGGCCGCCCGCGGCGCAGGCCCCCGGCTCCCAGCCCTCCTCTGGGGGGGGGCGGGGGGGGCACCCGTCAGCGCCCCACGGCCCGACCCACGGTGACCCACGCCACCCGTGGGTGCCCCACAGGCATCGAGGGTGCCCCACGCCCACCCGTGGGGGCCCCTTGTCCACCCATAGGCGCCCCAAAATATTCTAGGGTGCCCTATAGCCCACCCGTGGGTGCCCCTTGCCCACCCATAGGTGCCCCAAAATATTCTAGGGTGCCCTATAGCCCACCCGTGGGTGCCCCACAGACATCGAAGGTGCCCCACGCCCACCCGTGGGTGCCCCATGCCGACCCATAGGTACCTCATAATATTCTAGGGTGCCCCATGCCCACCCGTGGGTGCCCCATAATATTCTAGGGTGCCCTATAGCCCACCCGTGGGTGCCCCATAATACTCCGGGGTGCCCTATAGCCCACCCGTGGGTGCCCCATAATATTCTAGGGTGCCCTATGGCCCACCCGTGGGTGCCCCTTGCCCACCCGTGGGTGCCCCATAGCAATCTAGGGTGCCCTATAGCCCACCCGTGGGTGCCCCTTGCCCACCCGTGGGTGCCCTGTAAGAATCTAGGGTGCCCTATAGCCCACCCGTGGGTGCCCCTTGCCCACCCATAGGTACCTCATAATATTCTAGGGTGCCCTATAGCCCACCTATGGGTGCCCCATAATATTCTAGGGTGCCCTATAGCCCACGCGTGGGTGCCCCATAATATTCTGGGGTGCCCTATGGCCCACCCGTGGGTGCCCCTTGCCCACCCGTGGGTGCCCCATAGCAATCTGGGGTGCCCTATAGCCCACCCGTGGGTGATCCATAATACTCTAGGGTGCCCTATAGCCCACCCGTGGGTGCCCCATAGCAATCTAGGGTGCCCTATAGCCCACCCATAAGTGCCCCTTGCCCACCCGTGGGTGCCCTGTAAGAATCTAGGGTGCCCTATAGCCCACCCGTGGGTGCCCCTTATGCACCCGTGGGTGCCCCATAATATTCTGGGGTGCCCCACGCCCACCTGTGGGTGCCCCTTGCCTACCCATAGGTGCCCCATAATATTCTAGGGTGCCCTGTAGCCCACCCGTGGGTGCCCCTTGCCCACCCGTGGGTGCCCCATAGCAATCTAGGGTGCCCTATAGCCCACCCATAGGTGCCCCTTGCCCACCCGTGGGTGCCCTGTAAGAATCTAGGGTGCCCTATAGCCCACCCGTGGGTGCCCCTTATGCACCCGTGGGTGCCCCATAATACTCTACGGTGCTCTATAGCCCACCCGTGGGTGTCCCTTGCCCACCCGTGGGTGCCCCATAGCAATCTAGGGTGCCCTATAGCCCACCCATGGGTGCCCCTTGCCCACCCGTGGGTGCCCTGTAAGAATCTAGGGTGCCCTGTAGCCCACCCGTGGGTGCCCCTTGCCCACCCGTGGGTGCCCCATAGCAATCTAGGGTGCCCTATAGCCCACCCATAGGTGCCCCTTGCCCACCCGTGGGTGCCCTGTAAGAATCTAGGGTGCCCTATAGCCCACCCGTGGGTGCCCCTTATGCACCCGTGGGTGCCCCATAATACTCTACGGTGCTCTATAGCCCACCCGTGGGTGTCCCTTGCCCACCCGTGGGTGCCCCATAGCAATCTAGGGTGCCCTATAGCCCACCCATGGGTGCCCCTTGCCCACCCGTGGGTGCCCTGTAAGAATCTAGGGTGCCCTATAGCCCACCCGTGGGTGCCCCTTATCCACCCGTGGGTGCCCCATAATACTCTAGGGTGCCCTACAGCCCACCCATGGGTGCCCCATGCCCACCCGTGGGTGCCCTATAGCAATCTAGGGTGCCCTATACCCCACCCGTGGGTGCCCCATACCACCTATGGGTGCCCTATAGCCCCCTCCGGCTGCCCTACAGCCCCCCCCACGGGTCGTCCCCCCCCACCCATGGGTGCCCCCCCCACCCGTGGGTGCCCCCTCACCGTCCAGGCGCTGGGTGGGGGCGCGGAGGCGGCGGCGGCAGCAGGGGCAGCGGGGGGGTCGCCCCTCGCCTTCCTCCTCCCCCTCCTCCTCCTCCTCTTCCTCCCCCCCCTCCTCCTCCTCTCCTCCTCCTCCTCCTCGCGGGGGCCCCCCCCGCCCCGCGGGCGCACACCGGGCAGCAGCTCCCTGACCGCGGGGGGGGGGGGGAGGGGGTGAGGTCAGCACCCCCAAACTTGCTGGCACCCCCCCAACTCCCCCCAGCACCCTCTGAGACCCCCAACCCCCCCAGCACCCCCTAAAGACCCCCAAATCCCCCCCAGCACCCACAACCCCCCCAGCACCCCGAGACCCCCAACCCCCCCCAGCACCCACCCGCACCCTAAGACCCCCAACCCCCCCAGCACCCCCTAAAGACCCCCAAATTCCCCACCACCCCCCCATAGCACCCTATAGCCCCCCAAAACCCCCCCAGCACCCACACCCCCCCCAGCACCCCAAAGCCCCCCCCAGCACCCCCTAAAGACCCCCAACCCCCCCAGCACCCCCAAACCCCCCCCCAGCACCCCAAAAGGCCCCCAACCCCCCCCAGCACCCACCTGGACCCTGAGACCCCCAAATCC
The DNA here is from genome assembly GCF_964195595.1 of Calonectris borealis. Classification (NCBI taxonomy): domain Eukaryota; kingdom Metazoa; phylum Chordata; class Aves; order Procellariiformes; family Procellariidae; genus Calonectris; species Calonectris borealis. The sequence continues at coordinate 57,292 of NW_027441604.1, forward strand.
TCCCTGAGCACCCCATAGCACCCTATAGCCCCCCAAAGCCCCCCCAGCACCCACACCCCCCCCAGCACCCCAAAGCCACCCCCCAGCACCCCCAGCACCCCCTAAAGACCCCCAACCCCCCCAGCACCCACAAACCCCCCCCCAGCACCCCCAGCACCCCCTAAAGACCCCCAAATCCCCCCCAGCACCCACCTGGACCCCGAGACCCCCAAATCCCCCCCCAGCACCCCATAGCACCCTATAGCCCCCCAAAACCCCCCCAGCACCCACACCCCCCCCAGCACCCCAAAGCCCCCCCCCAGCACCCCCAAAAGACCCCCAAATCCCCCCCCAGCACCCCATAGCACCCTATAGCCCCCCAAAGCCCCCCCAGCACCCCCTAAAGACCCCCAAATCCCCCCCCAGCACCCCATAGCACCCTATAGCCCCCCAAAACCCCCCCAGCACCCACACCCCCCCAGCACCTCCAGCCCCCCCCCACCCGCACCCCCCCCCAGCCCCCCTCACCCGCGCGGCAGAGGCGGGCGCAGGGGGGGCAGAGCCCGTCCTGGGGCACCCACTCGGGGTCCCCCCCCGCCCCGGCGTCGCCCCACAGCTCCGGCACCGCGAGCACCCCCAGCACAGCTGGGGGGAGGGGGGGGGGGGGTCAGTGGGTGCCCCCCACCTTGGGTACCCCCAGTGTGGTGGGGGGGGGGGGGGGGTGCCCCCAGCCCCCCGGGGTGCTCACCCCCATGGGTGCCCCCAAATGTGGGTCCTTGCCCAATGGGTGCCCCCCCCACACCCTGGGTACCCCCCAAACCCTGGGTGCCCCCCCCACACCCTGAGTGCCCCCCAAAACCCTGGGTGCCCCCCACCCCATGACTCATCCCCGCCGTGGGTGCTCCCCCCCCCCCCCATGGAACCCCCCCCACCCTTGGGATACCCCCACCCATGGGTGCCCCCCCCATGAGTCCCCCCTTCTCCCAGAGGTGCCCCCCCTCCCCCGGGTGCCCCCCCCCCGGGTCCCCCCCCTCCCCCATGGGTACCCCCCCACGGGCGCCCCCCCCCAGAGGTGCCCCCCCCCCACATGGGTGCCCCCCCCATAGATCCCCCCCCCCCGAGGTGCCCCCCCTGGGTGCCCCCCCTCCCCCATGGGTACCTCCCCACGTGTCCCCCCCCCCCCCCACGGGTGCCCCTCCCACGTGCTCACCCCCCCCCACGGGTGCCCCCCCCGTGGGTGCCCCCCCCCCTACGATTACCCCCCCCCCGAGGTGCCCCCCCCTCCCCCATGGGTGCCCCCCCCCCCCCGCCCGGGTGCCCCCCCCACGTGCCCCCCCCCGCCCCCCCCACGGGTGCCCCCCCGTGGGTGCCCACCCAGGGGCCGTGGCGGCGGGGCCCGCGGGGGGGGCGCTGGGCCCCAGGCAGGCCGGGTGGAAGCAGCGGCGGCAGCGGCAGCACTCGAGCAGCGGCTGCGGGCCCCTCCCCCGTCAGCGCGGGGGCCGGGGGGGGGGGGAGACCCCCCCCCTCCCCAACGTCACCCAGCACCCCACAGTGTCCCCCCATCCCCATCCCCCCCCATCCCCCCCATCCCCCCCACGTGTCCCCCAATCCCCCCCATATCCCCCTCCCCCCCGCCCCATCTTTCCCCCTCCCCCATCCCAAATCCCCACCCCCCACCCCCCCCATGTCCCCCTCCCCCCCAAATCCCCTCTCCCCCACCCTCCCCCCCCATATCCCCACATCCCCTCCCCCCACATCCCCCCCATATCCCCCCCCTCCCCCCATATCCCCCCATGTCCCCTCCCCCCCATGTCCCGCTCCCCCCAAATCCCCACGTCCCCTCCCCCCATATCCCCCCATATCCCCCCCATATCCCCCCTCCCCCCCATGTCCCCCCTCCCCCCCAAATCCCCTCCCCCCCATGTCCCCCCTCCCCCCCATATCCCCACGTCCCCTCCCCCCATATCCCCCCCATATCCCCCCCTCCTCCCATATCCCCCCCTCCCCCCAAATCCCCTCCCCCCCCATGTCCCCCCTCCCATGTCCCCCTCCCCCCCATATCCCCACATCCCCACGTCCCCTCCCCCCATATCCCCCCCATATCCCCACCCCCCCATGTCCCCCCTCCCCCCCATATCCCCACGTCCCCTCCCCCCATATCCCCCCATATCCCCCCTCCCCCCCCATATCCCCCCATATCCCCCCCCTCCCCCCCATATCCCCACCCCCCTCCCCCCAAATCCCCTCCCCCCCCACGTCCCCCTCCCCCCCATATCCCCACACCCCCTCCCCCCATCTCCCCCCATATCCCCCCATCTCCCCCCTCCCCCCCCATATCCCCCCCATATCCCCACCCCCCTCCCCCCCAAATCCCCTCCCCCCATATCCCCTCCCCCCCATATCCCCCCCTCCCCCCATATCCCCATCCCCCCTCCCCCCCAAATCCCCTCCCCCCCCATATCCCCCCATATCCCCCCCTCCCCCCCACATCCCCACCCCCCCTCCCCCCCAAATCCCCTCCCCCCCATATCCCCACCCCCCTCCCCCCCCATATCCCCCCCTCCCCCCCAAATCCCCTCCCCCCCATATCCCCACGTCCCCTCCCCCCATATCCCCCCATATCCCCCCCATATCCCCACGTCCCCTCCCCCCATATCCCCCCCATATCCCCCCATATCCCCACCCCCCTCCCCCCCACATCCCCACCCCCCTCCCCCCCAAATCCCCCCCCCCACCTTGGCCGCGCGCCCCCTCCTCCCGCAGACGTCGCAGGCCTTGCAGCGGCGGCAGCTCCAGCCCTCGGCCTGCCCCGGCCCCGGGCCCTCCCCCGCCCCCAGGCAGAAGGCGTGGAAGGGCTGGCAGCAGACCTGGCACAGCACCAGCTGGGGGGGGGTCAGGGGGGCACCCCCATATCCCCCATAGCCCCCCCATATCCCCCCCATCCCCCCACGGCACCCCCATCCCCCCTACATCCCCCCTATAGCACCCTATAGCACCCTATGGTCTCCCATCCCCCCCCCCAGCAGCAGACCTGGCACAGCACCAGCTGGGGGGGGGTCAGGGGGGCGCCCCCATATCCCCCATAGCCCCCCCCATATCCCCCCCATCCCCCCACGGCACCCCCATCCCCCTACACCCCCCTATAGCACCCTATAGCACCCTATGGTCTCCCATCCCCCCCCCCCAGCAGCAGACCTGGCACAGCACCAGCTGGGGGGGGGTCAGGGGGGCACCCCCATATCCCCCATAGCCCCCCTCATATCCCCCCCATCCCCCCACGGCACCCCCATCCCCCCTACATCCCCCCTATAGCACCCTATAGCACCCTATGGTCTCCCATCCCCCCCCCCCAGCAGCAGACCTGGCACAGCACCAGCTGGGGGGGGGTCAGGGGGGCACCCCCATATCCCCCATAGCCCCCCCATATCCCCCCCATCCCCCCACGGCACCCCCATCCCCCCTACATCCCCCCTATAGCACCCTATAGCACCCTATGGTCTCCCATCCCCCCCCCCCAGCAGCAGACCTGGCACAGCACCAGCTGGGGGGGGGTCAGGGGGGCGCCCCCATATCCCCCATAGCCCCCCCCATATCCCCCCCATCCCCCCACGGCACCCCCATCCCCCCTACATCCCCCCTATAGCACCCTATAGCACCCTATGGTCTCCCATCCCCCCCCCCCAGCAGCAGACCTGGCACAGCACCAGCTGGGGGGGGGTCAGGGGGGCACCCCCATATCCCCCATAGCCCCCCCATATCCCCCCCATCCCTCCACGGCACCCCCATCCCCCTACACCCCCCTACATCCCCCCTATAGCACCCTATGGTCTCCCATCCCCCCCCCCCAGCAGCAGACCTGGCACAGCACCAGCTGGGGGGGGGTCAGGGGGGCACCCCCATATCCCCCATAGCCCCCCCATATCCCCCCCATCCCCCCATGGCACCCCCATCCCCCCCACACTCCCCCTATAGCACCCTATGGTCTCCCATCCCCCCCCCCAGCAGCAGACCTGGCACAGCACCAGCTGGGGGGGGGTCAGGGGGGCACCCCCATATCCCCCATAGCCCCCCCATATCCCCCCCATCCCCCCACGGCACCCCCATCCCCCCCACACCCCCCCTATAGCACCCTATAGCACCCTATGGTCTCCCATCCCCCCCCCCCCAGCAGCAGACCTGGCACAGCACCAGCTGGGGGGGGGTCAGGGGGGCACCCCCATATCCCCCATAGCCCCCCCATATCCCCCCCATCCCCCCACGGCACCCCCATCCCCCCCACACCCCCCCTATAGCACCCTATAGCACCCTATGGTCTCCCATCCCCCCCCCCCCCCCAGCAGACCTGGCACAGCACCAGCTGGGGGGGGGTCAGAGGGGCGCCCCGAAACCCCCCAGGGCACCCCCATATCCCCCCCATCCCCCCATGGCCCCCCCATCCCCCCCACACCCCCCCTATAGCACCCTATAGCACCCTATGGTCTCCCATCCCACCCCCCCAGCAACAGACCTGGCACAGCACCAGCTGGGGGGGGGTCAGGGGGGCGCCCCGAAACCCCCCCGGGCACCCCCATATCCCCCCCATCCCCCCATATCCCCCCCACCCCCTACACCCCTCCTATAGCCCCCTATAGCCCCCTAAAGCCCCCCCCCCAGCAGCAAACCTGGCACAGCACCAGCTGGGGGGGGGGGGGGTCCGGGGGGGCACCCACGGGTGGGGGGCCAGCACCCACGGGTGTCCCCCCCCCCCCCCCTTACCCCCCATTCCCAGTGCTGTGCACGCTGGGGACCCCCAAATGCTGCCCCCCCCCCCCCCCCAAGAGGAGCACCCATGGGGGGGGGGGGGACGGGCAGCACCCACGGGTGGGGGAGGGGGGCACCCACGGGTGGGGGGGCAGCACCCACGGGTGGGGGGCACCCACCTCGTGCAGGCCCTTGCTGGCGCAGAGGAGGCAGACGAGGGGGGCGGTGACGGGGACGGAGGAGACGATGCTGAGCCCCCCCATCAGCCATACGTTCTCCAGGGCGCAGTCCTCCTGCGGGGGGCACGTATAGAAAAGGGGCGGGGCACCCACATCCCCCCCCCCCCCCCCCCATACGCACACCCCCTATTGGGTGACCCCAACCCCCCCCATGGGTGGGACCCCTATGGATTGGGAGATGGGATCCGCCATAGGTGGGACCCCTATGGATTGGGAGATGGGATCCCCCATAGGTGGGACCCCTATAGATTGGGTGGGGGGGAACCCCATATGTGGGACCCCTATAGATTAGGAGATGGGATGCCCCATAGGTGGGACCCCTATAGATTGGGTGGGGGGGAACCCCATATGTGGGACCTCTATAGTTTGGGAAATGGGATCCCCCATAGGTGGGACCCCTATAGATTGGGAGATGGGATCCCCTATAGGTGGGACCCCTATGGATTGGGAGATGGGATCCCCTATAGGTGGGACCCCTATGGATTGGGAGAGGGGATCCCCCATAGGTGGGACCCCTATGGATTGGGAGATGGGATCCCCCATGGGTGGGACCCCTATGGATTGGGAGATGGGATCCGCCATAGGTGGGACCCCTATGGATTGGGAGAGGGGATCCCCCCATAGGTGGGACCCCTATGGATTGGGAGAGGGGATCCCCCATAGGTGGGACCCCTATGGATTGGGGTGGGGACAAACCCCATATGTGTGACCCCTATGGATTGGGAGAGGGGATGCTCCATAGGTGGGACCCCTATAGATTGGGTGGGGGGGAACCCCATATGTGGGACCTCTATAGATTGGGAGATGGGATCCCCCATAGGTGGGACCCCTATAGATTGGGAGATGGGATCCCCCATAGGTGGGACCCCTATGGATTGGGAGATGGGATCCCCTATAGGTGGGACCCCTATGGATGGGGAGATGGGATCCCCCATGGGTGGGACCCCTATGGATTGGGAGATGGGATCCCCCTATAGGTGGGACCCCTATGGATTGGGAGATGGGATCCCCCATAGGTGGGACCCCTATACATTGGGAGATGGGATCCCCCATAGGTGGGACCCCTATAAATTGGGTGGGGGGGAACCCCCATATGTGTGACCCCTATAGATTAGGAGATGGGATGCTCCATAGGTGGGACCCCTATAGATTGGGTGGGGGGGAACCCCATATGTGGGACCTCTATAGATTGGGAGATGGGATCCCCCATAGGTGGGACCCCTATAGATTGGGAGAGGGGATCCCCCCATAGGTGGGACCCCTATGGATTGGGAGATGGGATCCCCCATAGGTGGGACCCCTATAGATTGGGTGGGGGGGAACCCCCATAGGTGGGACCCCTATGGATTGGGAGATGGGATGCCCCATAGGTGGGATCCCTATAGATTGGGAGATGGGATCCCCTATAGGTGGGACCCCTATGGATTGGGAGATGGGATCCCCCCATAGGTGGGACCCCTATAGATTGGGAGATGGGATCCCCCATAGGTGGGACTCCTATAGATTGGGAGATGGGATCCGCCATAGGTGGGACCCCTATGGATTGGGAGATGGGATCCCCCATAGGTGGGACCCCTATAGATTGGGTGGGGGGGAACCCCATATGTGGGACCCCTATAGATTAGGAGATGGGATCCCCCATAGGTGGGACCCCTATAGATTGGGAGAGGGGATCCCCTATAGGTGGGACCTCTATAGTTTGGGAGATGGGATCCCCCATAGGTGGGACCCCTATAGATTGGGAGAGGGGATCCCCTATAGGTGGGACCCCTATGGATTGGGAGAGGGGATCCCCCATAGGTGGGACCCCTATGGATTGGGGTGGGGACAAACCCCATATGTGTGACCCCTATGCATTGGGAGAGGGGATCCCCCATAGGTGGGACCCCTATAGATTGGGAGATGGGATCCCCCATAGGTGGGACCCCTATGGATTGGGAGATGGGATCCCCTATAGGTGGAACCCCTATAGATTGGGAGATGGGATCCCCCACAGGTGGGACCCCTATGGATTGGGGTGGGGACAAACCCCATATGTGTGACCCATATAGAATAGGGGGGGAACCCCATATGTGTGACCCCTATAGATTGGGGGGGGATCCCCCCATATCTGTGACCCCTATGGACTGGGTGGGGGGGAACCCCCCATAGGTGTAACCCCTATGGATTGGGGTCCTGGGGGTTTTGGGGTGCCCCGGGGGGGTCCCCAGAGGTTTTGGGGTGCCCTGGGGGGTCCGGGGGGGTGCCAGGGGTTTTGGGGTGCCCGGGTGGGTCCTGGGTGGTCCCAGGGATTTTGGGGTGCCCTGGTGTGGGGTCTTGGGGTGCTGGGGGAGGGTTTGGGGTGCCCTGGGTGGGTCCCCAGAGGTTTTGGGGGGCTGGGGGGGTTTTGGGGTGCCGGGGGGGGGGTCCCCACCTTGAAGTCGACCCGCAGGCGGTGCACCCCGTCGCTGGGCCGCGCCTTCCCCGACCACCCGTTTTGGGGGGGCCCCAGGGTGCCGGGGGGGCCCCACTCCTGGGGGGGGGTGGGGGGGGAGAGTCAGGGGGTGTCACAGCCCCGGGGGTGCCCCCCCACCCCTTCCCAGGGCACACACCCCCCCCCCACCCAGGGGTGCCCCCCCCATGGGTCCCCCCAAACCAACCCCCTCCCCGGGTGCCCCCCCTCCCTGGGTGCCCCCCCCTCCCTGGGTGCCCCCCCCACCCGTGGGTGCCGTCCCCCACCCCCACCCCTGGATGCCCCCCCATAGGTGCCCCTCCCCACCCGTGGGTGCCCCCTCCCGCCCATAGGTGCCCCCCCCACCCGTGGGTGCCACCCCCCCCATAGGTGCCCCCCCCACACCCCTAGATGCCCCCCCCACCCCAGCCCCCTCCCTGGGTGCCCCCCCCCATAGATTCCCCCCTCTCCCATGGGTGCCCCCCCCACACACCCGTGGGTGCCCCCCCCCACCCATGGGTGCCCCCCCCCCACCTTGTGGTGGCGGCGCCGGGCCCGCAGCTGCAGGAGGGGCTGGAGGGGGGCGCGGCGGGGGCGGGGCGGCTCCTCCGCCTCCGGGGGGGGCTCTGGGGACACGGGGGGGGGGGGGGGACACGGGTGGCACCGGGGTCCCCACGTGTCCCCGTGTCCCCCCCCACGTCACACGTGGGTCCCTCCGTGTCCCCCATGTCACGCGTGTCCCCATGTCCCCCATGTCACGCGTGTCCCCCATGTCACGCGTGTCCTCATGTCCCCCCATGTCACGCGTGTCCCCCCGTGTCCCCCCATGTCACGTGTGTCCCCACTCACCTGTGTCACGCGTGTCCCCCATGTCACACGTGTCCCCATGTCCCCCATGTCACGCGTGTCCCCCCGTGTCCCCCCATGTCACGCGTGTCCCCGTGTCCCCCGTGTCACGCGTGTCCCCAAGTCCCCCCATGTCACGCGTGTCCCCCGTGTCCCCCATGTCACGCGTGTCCCCGTGTCCCCCCATGTCACGCATGTCCCCGTGTCCCCCCATGTCACGCGTGTCCCCCGTGTCCCCCATGTCACGCGTGTCCCCACTCACCTGGGTCACGCGTGTCCCCCCATGTCACGCGTGTCCCCCCATGTCACGCGTGTCCCCACTCACCTGGGTCACGCATGTCCCCCCCATGTCACGCGTGTCCCCCCGTGTCCCCCCATGTCACGCGTGTCCCCCCATGTCATGCGTGTCCCCACTCACCTGGGTCACACGTGTCCCCCCATGTCACACGTGTCCCCCGTGTCCCCCCATGTCACTCGTGTCCCCCGACCCGTGTCACACGTCCCCACATCACACGTGTCCCCCACCGGTGTCACATGTCACACGTGTCCCCACACGTCACGTGTCCTCTCACCTGTCACGCGTGTCCCCAAGCCCCACTCACCTGTGTCACGCGTGTCCCCCACACCACACGTCCCCCCACCTATGTCACACGTGTCCCCCCATGTCACACGTCACGTGTGTCCCCAAGCCCCACTCACCTGTGTCATGTCACACGTGTCCCCACACCCCACTCACCTGTCACACGTGTCCCCCACACCACACGTCCCCCCACCTGTGTCACGTGTGTCACACGTGTCCCCAAACCCCACTCACCTGTGTCACGTGTCCCCCACCCATGTCACACATGTCCCCGTGTCCCCTCTGTCATGTGTCACACGTGTCCCCAAACCCCACTCACCTGTGTCACGGGTCCCCCACATCACACGTGTCCCCCCACCCGTGTCACACGTGTCCCCACACCCGCATGTCACATGTCCCCCCACCCATGTCACACGTGTCCCCAAACCCCACTCACCTGTCACACGTGTCCCCACGCCCCCCCACGTCACACGTGTCCCCCACCCATGTCACATGTGTCCCCCCGTGTCACATATGTCCCCTACACGTGTCACACGTCTCCCCCACCCGTGTCACACGTGTCCCCACGCCCCCCACGTCACACGTGTCCCCCCACGTCACACATCTCCCCCCACCCGTGTCACGTGTCCCCCCACCCATGTCACACATGTCCCCAAACCCCACTCACCTGTCACATGTCCCCACGCCCCCCCACGTCACACGTGTCCCCCACCCATGTCACACGTGTCCCCCCACCCGTGTCACACGTGTCCCCCCCACGTCACACGTCTCCCCCCACCCGTGTCACGTGTCCCCCCACCCATGTCACACGTGTCGCCAAACCCCACTCACCTGTCACACGTGTCCCCCACCCACGTCACACGTGTCCCCCGTGTCACATGTCCCCTACACGTGTCACACGTCTCCCCCACCCGTGTCACGTGTCCCCATGCCCCCCACGTCACACGTGTCCCCCCCATGTCACACGTGTCCCCCACCCGTGTCACATGTGTCCCCCCCACGTCACACGTGTCCCCCACCCGTGTCACACGTGTCCCCCCCACATCACGTGTCCCCCCCACGTCACACGTGTCCCACCCACGTCACATGTGTCCCCCACCCGTGTCATACGTGTCCCCCCCACATCACACGTGTCCCCCACCCGTGTCACACGTGTCCCCCCCCCCACGTCACACGTGTCCCCCCCATCACGTGTCCCCCCCCCCCGCGCCCCCCGCCCCCCCTCACCGTCGGGGGGTGCCCCCCCGGTGTCGCCGTCGGAAGGGGGGGGCGAGGGCGGGGCGCGGGGGCGGGGCCTCAGGCAGCGCCGCCCCGAGCGCCGGGGGGGGGGCTCGGCCCCCCCCGCCGCCTCCCCTCCCCCGCCGCCCCCCGCCATCTCCCCCGCCGCCTCCGGCCCCTCCTCCCCCGACTCCTCCGAGTCCCACGGCGTCACCCGGGGGGGGCACCGGCCTGGGGGGGGGGGGGGGACACTCAGGGGACCCCTCGGGGGGGGTCCCCGGGTCCCCAAAGTCCCCCCACGTCCCCCTCCCCCACGCCCTCGATGTCCCCCCCCATCCCCCCCTTGCCACCACCCCCCCCGTGTCCCCACGGCCCCCCCCATCCCCCCATGTCCCCCCCGTGTCCCCAACCCCCCCCGTGTCCCCCCCGTGTCCCCAAACCCCCCCGTGTCCCCCCCGTGTCCCCAACCCCCCCGTGTCCCCAACCCCCCCATGCCCCCCCATGTCCCCAACCCCCCCATGTCCCCAACCCCCCCGTGTCCCCCCGTGTCCCCGTGTCCCCCCCGTGTCCCCAACCCCCCCGTGTCCCCCCCCCCCCGTACCTCTGTCCCTGTCCCTCTGTCCCTGTCCCTGCTTGGGGACCATGTGGCCGGGGGGAGGGGATGAGGGGGAGGGGACACCTGGGGGGGGGGGAGGGGACATGGGGGAGGGGACACCTGGGGGGGGAGGGGACATGGGGGAGGGGACACCTGGGGGGGGGGGAGGGGACATGGGGGAGGGGACATGGGGGAGGGGACACCTGGGGGGGGGGAGGGGACACCTGGGGGGGAGGGGACACCTGGGGGGGGAGGGGACATGGGGGAGGGGACACCTGGGGGGGGAGGGGACATGGGGGAGGGGCACAGGGGACACCCCCCCCCCCATAGGGCTCCCCACGCGGCCCCCAGACCCCTATAGATCGCCGTAGGCTCCCAACACCCCAGAGGGCTCCTATGGCTCCCTATAGGCCTCTATGGCCCCTATAGAGCTGCATAGCTTTCGATAGATCCCTGTGGCTCCCTATAGCCCCTATACATCCCTGTGGCACCCTATAGATCTTATAGATGCCTGTGACTCCCTATAGGCCTCTATGGCCCCCATAGAGTCCTGTGGCACCCTATAGACCTTATAGATGCCTGTGACTCTCTATAGGCCTCTATGGTCCCTATAGACTCCTGTGGCACCCTATAGACCTTGCAGATGCCTGTGACTCCCTATAGTCCTCTATAGCTCCTATAAAACCCTTGCGGCTCCCTCTAGTCCCTATAGATCCCTGTGGCACCCTATAGACCTTACAGATGCTTGTGACTGCCCATAGGCCTCTATAGGTCATATAAAAGCTCCGTGGCTCTCTATAGCCCCTATAGACCCCCACGGCACTTTAAAAACCTTATAGATGTCTATGGCTCTCTATAGGCCTCAATGGCCCCCATAGACCCATGTGGCACCCTATAGACCTTATAGATACCTGTGACTCCCTATAGGTCTCTATAGCTCGTATAAAACCTCTGTGCCTCTCAATAGCCCCTATAGACCCCTATGGCACCCTATAAACCTTATAGATGCCTGTAGCTCCCTATACTTTTCCATGACTCCTATAAAATCTCTGTGACTCCCTATAGACCTCTATGGCCCCTATAGGCCTCTATGCCTCCCTATAACCCCTATAGACTCCTGCGAGTCCCTCTGGCCCCCATAGATCCCTGTGGTCCCCTATAGCTTCCTGTGGTGCCTACAGCATTCTATAGCTCCCTACGGTCCCTACAGCTCCCTACAGCCCCTATAGACCCCTGTGGCTCCCTCGAGTTTCCTATGGCCCCTATAGATCGCTGTGGGTTCCTATAGCTTCTGATTGTTCCTATGGCTTTGTACGGCTTTCCGTGGCTCCTACATATCCCTATATACATTACGCTATAACTCGTTACATGTTCGGATGCTGTCTATACCATACTCTAATTGTCTGTGTTACCTATGGAACTTCATAGTTCCATATAGCTCTTCATAAAGGTTTCAGTTTTCCATACTTTCTTATAGCTGCTATAGCTTTCTATGATTCTCTACAAACCCTATAGATCCCTGTGGCTTCCTATAGCTACAGTTGATCCCTATGGATCCCTACGGCTCCCTACGGTCCCTAAAGACGCCTATGGCTCCCTATAGCTTCCCATGGTCCCTATGGCTCCCTATAGATCCCTACAGCCCCCCCAGACCCCTGTGGCTGCCTATACTCTCCTATGTACCCTATAGCCTTCTACGGCTCCATATGGTGGCTATAGAACCCTTACGCTCCCTATAGACTCCTACACTCCCCTACGGCTTCCCGCGATCCCTATGGATCCCTATAGATCCCTATGGATCCCTATGGATCCCTACGGTTCCTAGAGCCCCCAGAGCCTCCCTCCGGCCCCTATAGCCCCCTATAGCCCCCATACGTCCCCCATAGGCCCCACCTTTCCGCGCCAGCCGCTCCATCTTGCGCGCCTCGATCTTGTCGCACTTGCGGTACCTGGGGGGGGGAGGGGGGGGGGGACATCAGGGGGGACCCCGGCCTCCGGGCACCCAGCACCCGTCCCCGCAGCCCCACCCCGTAGCCCCCTATAGCCCCCCATGGCACCCTATAGCCCCCCATGGCACCCTATAGACACCCATGGCACCCTATAGACACCCATAGGCTCCTATAGCCCCCCATAGCCCCCCCAAACCCAGCAACCGCAGCCCACTCGTGCCTGGGGGGGGGCACCCATGGGACCCCCGGGGCTGGGGGAGCACCCAGGGGTTTGGGGGAGCACCCAGGGGTCTGGGGGGGCACCCCGGGGTTTCGGGGAGCACCCAGTGGTCTGGGGGGGCACCCAGGGGTTTGGGGAGGCACCCAGGGGTTTGGGGGGAGCACCCCGGGGTTCAGGGGGGCACCCAGGGGTTTTGGGGAGCACCCAGGGATTTGGGGGGGCACCCAAAGGTTTGGGGAGCAGCACCCAGGGGTTTCGGGGGAGCACCCTGGGGTTTGGGGGGAGCACCCAGCGTTTCAGGGGGGCACCCAGGGGTTTCGGGGAGCACCCAGGGGTTTCGGGGCAGCACCCAGGGGTTTGGGGGGAGCACCCAGGAATTTCGGGGGAGCACCCAGGGGTTGGGGGGAGCACCCCGGGGTTTGGGGGGAGCACCCCAGGGTTTGGGGGGGCACCCAGGGGTTTGGGGAGGCACCCAGGAGTTTGGGGGGAGCACCCCGGGGTTCAGGGGGGTACCCAGGGGTTTCGGGGAGCACCCAGGGATTTGGGGGGGCACCCAAAGGTTTGGGGAGCAGCACCCAGGGGTTTCGGGGGAGCACCCTGGGGTTTGGGGGGAGCACCCAGGGGTTCGGGGGGGCACCAAGGGGTTTGGGGGACAGCACCCAGGGGTTTGGGGGGAGCACCCAGGGGTTCGGGGGGCGCACCCAGGGGTTCGGGGGGGAGCACCCAGGGATTTCGGGGGAGCACCTGGGCTTTTGGGGGAGCACCCAGGGGTTCAGGGGGGCGCACCCAGGGGTTTGGGAGCAGCACCCAGGGGTTCGGGGGGGCACCCCAGGGATTTCGGGGCAGCACCCAGGGGTTTGGGGGGGCACCCCGGGGTTCGGGGCAGCACCCAGGGATTCGGGGGTGCACCCCAGGGTTCGGGGGGCAGCACCCAGGGGTTTCGGGGAGCACCCAGGGATTTCGGGGGAGCACCCTGGGCTTTTGGGGGAGCACCCTGGGGTTTGGGGGGAGCACCCAGCGTTTCAGGGGGGCACCCAGGGGTTTCGGGGAGCACCCAGGGGTTTCGGGGCAGCACCCAGGGGTTTGGGGGGAGCACCCAGGGGTTTGGGGGGAGCACCCAGGGGTTTCGGGGAGCACCCAGGGATTTCAGGGGAGCACCCAGGGCTTTGGGGGGTACCCCCCAGGTTTGGGGGGGCACTCACACGCAGCACTGCTTCTTGGTGTTGGGCCCCCCGAATGTTGGGGCAGGCGGCGCAGTCCTGGGGGCGGCGGCAGCCCCGGCACCGCCCGCACCGCGCCTGCCGGTTCTTGCGGGCGGGGCGGCGGGCGGGGTGGGGAGGGGGCGTGGCGGGCGGGGCGGGCGGGGCGGGGGCGGCTCCGCCTTCTCCTCCTTCTTCTTCTCGGGGGACCCCGTCCCCCCGAAATCGTTTGGCTCGGCTGCCCTCCGCCTCCGAGGCCGAGGAGGTCTCTGGGGGGGGGGGAAATAAGGGGGGGGGTCAGGGGGGACCCCGGGGTTTTGGGGGGTCGGGGGGGACCCCCGGGGTTTGGGGGGGACCCAGCAGTTTGGGGGGATGTGGGGGGACCCAGGGGTTTGGGGGGGGCCCCAGGGTTGGGGGGGGATGTGGGAGGACATGGAGGAACCCCAGGGTTTGGGGGGACCCCAGGGTTTGGGGGGGACCCAGCGGTTGGGGGGATGTGGGGGGACCCAGGGGTTTGGGGGGGACCCCGGGGTTTGGGGGGGACCCAGCGGTTCGGGGGGATGTGGGGGGACCCAGGGGTTTGGGGGGGACCCCGGGGTTTGGGAGGACGTGGGGGGACCCTGGGGTTTGGGGGGGACCCCGGGGTTTGGGGGGGGACCCCAGGGTTTGGGGGGGACATGCAGGGGTTTGGGGGGGGACCCCAGGGTTTAGGGGGGACCCAGCGGTTTGGGGGGACGTGGGGGGACCCAGGAGTTTGGGGGGGACCTCGGGGTTTGGGGGGACATGGGGGGACCCCGGGGTTTTGGGGGGACCCAGCGGTTTGGGGGACATGGGGGGACCCTGGGGTTTGGGGGGGACCCCAGGGTTTGGGGGGACATGGGGGCACCCCAGGGTTTGGGCGCGGACCCAGGGGTCTGGGGGGGGACCCCAGGATTTGGGGGGATGTGGGGGGACCCAGGGGTTTGGGGGGGACCCCAGGGTTTGGGGGGACATGGGGGCACCCCGGGGTTTGGGCGGGGACCCCAGGGTTTGGGGGGGACGTGGGGGAACCCTGGTGTTTGGGGGGACCCCGGGGTTTGGGGGGGACGTGGGGGCACCCCGGGGTTTGGGGGGGCATGGGGGGACGCAGGGGTTTGGGGGGACCCCGGGGTTTGGGGGACGTGGGGCACCCCGGGATTTGGGGTGGCATGGGGGGACCCTAGGGTTTGGGGGTGACTCCAGGGTTTGGGGGGACCCCAGGATTTGGGGGGGACATGGGGGACCCCGGGGTTTGGGGGGACCCCAGGGTTTGGGGGGGACATGGTGGCACCCAGGTTTGGGGGGGGACCCCAGGGTTTGGGGGGGGCCCCGGGGTTTGGGGGGCTGTGGGGGGACCCAGGGCTTTGGGGGGACCAATATTTGGGGGGGGACCCCCATGAGTTCCGGGGGAGGAGGAGGAAAGGGGGACC
This sequence comes from Calonectris borealis, assembly GCF_964195595.1. Lineage (NCBI taxonomy): Eukaryota > Metazoa > Chordata > Aves > Procellariiformes > Procellariidae > Calonectris > Calonectris borealis. Next base: position 72,736 of record NW_027441604.1, read on the forward strand.
CCAGTACCGGGGGGGGGGGGCGGTGCAGCTCCCCTCCCTTGACACCCCGAGCCAGGTGACAACGACCCCCCGTGTCCCCCC
>NW_027441605.1:0-72456 GCF_964195595.1 Calonectris borealis
CACCACCATGTCCATCATCCATCTGTCCGTCCGTCCAGCCACCACCACATCCGTCTGTCCGTCCAGCCACCATGTCCATCATCCGTCCATCCGTCCATCCACCACCATGTCCATCATCCATCCGTCCATCCACCACCACCATGTCTGTCCGTCTGTCCATCCGTCCAGCCACCACCATGTCCGTCTGTCCACCCATCCACCACCATGTCCATCATCCGTCCACCCATCCATCCACCACCACATCCGTCTGTCCGTCCATCCACCATGTCCATCATCCACCCATCCATCCATCCGTCCCCATGTCCATCCACCCGCCCCTCCACCACCATGTCTGTCCGTCCGTCCGTCCATCCACCATGTCCATCATCCATCCGTCCATCCACCCACCACATCCGTCCATTCATCCACCACCATGTCTGTCCGTCCGTCCATCCATCCACCATGTCCATCCGTCCGTCCATCCGTCCCCATGTCCCCCCGTCCCCACGTCCGTCTGTCCGTCTCCATGTCCTCCCCCCCTGTCCATCTGTCCCCACGTCCCTCCATCTCCATCTCCGGCCATCCCCCCATCCGTCCTCCACGTCCGTCTGTCCGTCCACCCCCATGTCCCTCTGTCCCCTCCTCCCTCCGTCCCCACGTCCGTCTGTCCCCATGTCCGTCCCCACGTCCGTCTGTCCCTCCAGCCCTCTGTCCATCCGTCCCCCGTCCCTCCAGTGTCCCTGTCCCTCTGTCTTGCCCCCCTCCCCCCACCATCTCATCCCCCGGCCCCCCAGCCCCCCCCTTGTCCCCATCCGTCATCCCCACCCCCCCATCTCCCCAACCCCCCTTGTCCCCAACCCCCCAATGTCCCCAAACCCCCCTTGTCCCAGCCCCTCGATGTCCCCAGCCCCCCCCTTGTCCCCAACCCCCGGTGTCCCCACCCCCCCCTTGTCCCCAGCCCCCGATGTCCCCAACCCCCCAGTCCCCAGCCCCCCGGTGTCCCCAACCCCCCCCTTGTCCCCAGCCCCCCAATGTCCCCACCCCCCGTCCCCAGCCCCCGATGTCCCCACCCCCCCCGTCCCCAGCCCCCCGTTGTCCCCATCGTCCCTCCCTCATCCCAATTCCTCCGTTGTCCCCAGCCCCCCCCCTTGTGCCCCCCCCCCGCTGTCCCCATCCCGCTGGTGTCCCCCCCCCCCAACTCCTTGTCCCCATCCCTCCGGTCCCGCCCCCCCCCCCTCCTTGTCCCCAGCCCCCCCCGCTGTCCCTGTCCCCCCCCCCCTCCATCCCCCCATTGTCCCCAGCCTCCCGTTGTCCCCATCCCGTCCCCCCCCCGCTGTCCTCCCCAGCCCCAGTCCCCTGTCCCCCCATTGTCCCCAGCCCCCCTGGGTCCCCCCCCATTGTCCCCAGCCCCCCTGGATCCCCCCCCCCTCCAACCCCCGGCTGGGAAAGGGGGGGGGCGCTGGGAGGGGAGGGAACCCTGGCGTGTTCGGCAGGATCGGGCCCCTGGGGGGGGTGGGGGGGAGGTGGACCCCCCCCCGGGGCTTGGCTGGATGGAAATGGCTGAGGGGACCCCCCCACCCATGGGACCCCCCCCCCCCCACCCTTGGGACCCCCCCAACCCCGCGGAGCCCCCCATCCCTGGAACGCCCCACCCCCGGGACCCCCCCACCCCAGAGACCCCCCACTTCTGGGACCCCCCCACCCCCAGGAAACCCCCCCCCATAGGTGTCCCCCCTGGGACACCCCCCTCTCACGGGACCCTCCCCAGACAGGACCCCCCCACCCCCGGGACCCCCCCACTCCCAAGACCCCCCCACCCATACGCCCCCCCCGGGACATCCCCCCCATCGCCCCCCCCCCATGGGACCCCCAAAGCCCCATGGGTGCCCCCCCAACCAGGGTGCCCCCCCATCACCACCCCAAGCCCCCCCCCACCCCATCACCACCTCCCCCCAACCCCCCCACCACGGGGGGCCCCCCCCAAAACTGCTTCTCTCCCCCTCCCCCCCCACCCCAGGGACCCCCCCACCCCAGGGGCCCCCCACCCATAGGTGTCCCCCATGACACCCCCCCCACGGGACCTCCAAAATCACCCCCAAGCCCCATGGGGGCCCCCCCTAGACAGGGTGCCCCCCCATCACCACCTCCCCCCAACCCCCCCACCACGGGGGGGCCCCCCCAAAACTGCTTCTCTCCCCTCCCCCCCCCCCAGGGAGCCTCCCCCCGGGGCGGGGGCCGCTGCCCCCCCCTTACGCCGTGGTGCTCATCTCCTGCTCGGGGCTGGTGGCCTTCGTCCTCCTCCTCCTCACCTGCCTCTGCTGCAAACGGGGCGACGTCGGCTTTAAGGTGAGCGACACCCCCCCCGCCAAAATCATGCTGGGGGGGGGGGGTAGAGCCACCCCTTGATGACCTTTGACCCCCACCCCTGGGGGGGGACCCCAGGAGTTCGAGAACCCCGAGGGGGAGGAGGATTCGGGGGAGTTCACGCCGCCGGCGGAGGAGACCTCGTCCTCCCCGTCCCTGCCCGACGTCTACGTCCTCCCATTGGGTGAGGTGGGGGGGCCCGGCCCCCCGCCCCCCCCCGCCGGTAAGGGGTGCTGGGGGGGGGGGAGTGAAAGAGAATGGGTGGGGGGCACCTAATGGGTGCTCGTTGGGGTCCAAAAGGGGTTCTAGGTCACCCAGTGGGGGATTTGGGGGGAGTGAAGGGGGGTTCTAGGTCACCCAATGACTTGGGGGGGGCTATGGGTGCTCAGAGGGACCCCACAGATACTGGGGGGGCTCTATGGGTGTTCTAGGTCACCCAGTGGGGGATTTGGGGGGGTTGAAGGGGGGTTCTAGGTCACCCAATGGCTTGGGGGGGGCTATGGGTGCTCAGAGGGACCCCACAGACACCGGGGGGGCTCTATGGGTGTTCTAGGTCACCCAATGGGGGATTTGGGGGGGGGTGAAGGGGGTTCTAGGTCACCCAATGGCTTGGGGGGGGCCCTATGGGTCACCTGGTGGCTTGGGGGGGCCCTATGGGTGCTCAGAGGGACCCCATAGACACCGGGGGGGCTCTATGGGTGTTCTAGGTCACCCAATGGGGGATTTGGGGGGGGGTGAAGGGGGGTTCTAGGTCACCCAATGGCTTGGGGGGGGCTATGGGTGCTCAGAGGGACCCCACAGATACTGGGGGGGCTCTATGGGTGTTCTAGGTCACCCAATGGGGGATTTGGGGGGCGTGAAGGGGGGTTCTAGGTCACCCAATGGCTTGGGGGGGGCTATGGGTGCTCAGAGGGACCCCACAGATACCAGGGGGGCTCTATGGGTGTTCTAGGTCACCCAATGGGGGATTTGGGGGGGGGTGAAGGGGGGTTCTAGGTCACCCAATGGCTTGGGGGGAGCCCTATGGGTCACCCGATGGCTTGGGGGGGGGGGCTATGGGTGCTCAGAGGGACCCCACAGACACCGGGGGGCTCTATGGGTGTTCTAGGTCACCCAGTGGGGGATTTGGGGGTGTGTGAAGGGGGGTTCTAGGTCACTCAACAGCTTGGGGGGGACCCTATGGGTGCTCTAGAGACCCCCATAGGTGCTCTAGGTCCCCCCCCCCAGCACTGGGTGACCCCCCCCCCAAGCTCCTTGTCACCCTTGGGTGCTCTATGTGGCATCTGGGGGGGGGGCAGCCAGCATTTGGGAGGGCACCTGAATTTGGGGGTGGGCACCCGAATTTGGGGGGGGGGGGCCACCCACCATTTGGGGGGGGGGCACCGAATTTGGGGGGGCCCCACCCTGGGCCAACACTAAACTGGGGCAGGCGCCGGTGGCCCAGAAACGTCACCGGGTGCTGATCAAAGGGGTGACGGGCGGCAGCACCCAGACGCCGGCGACTGAGATTGGGGGGGGGGTCCCCCCAAAAACACCCATCATGGAGGGGGACTGAGCCCCCCCCCAGTATATCCTGCCCCATCATTTGGGGGTGCTGGGTCCCCCCAATGGGACAGGGACCCCCTTGATGGCTCCAGGGCAGCTCCCAGCACCTTGGGGGGTGGGTGGATGAGTTTGGGGGGCTCCTGCACCCCAAATACCCCCTGCTGCACTCCAAATAACCTCTCTGCACCCTAAAACCCCTCCTGCACGCCAACCCCCCCCCCCGCACCCCAAAACCCCCCCTGTACCCCCAATTTCAGACCCATCGAAGCCCCCGGGCTTGAGCCGGCAACATCTGAGCTACCTCCAGGAGATCGGCACCGGCTGGTTCGGGAAGGTGAGGGGGGGGGGGGTGGTTCAGGAGGGGTGTAGGGGGGATCTAAAGGGGGGGGGTCACCCCCCTGAACCCCAAAACTTCCTGCCCCCCCCCCCAGGTGATTTTGGGGGAGCTGTTGGGGGACGCCAGCCCGGCGCAGGTGGTGGTGAAGGAGCTTCGAGCCGGAGCCGGAGCCCCCGAGCAGCGACGCTTCTTGGCCGAAGCTCAACCCTACCGGTACTTATTGGGGGGGGAGTTTGAGGGGGACCTGGGGGTTTTGGGGGGAACCCAGGGGTCTGGGGGAGAACCCAGGGGTCTGGGGGTTTGGGGGGGGGTGTGATGGGACACCCCCCCCCCCCCCCCCAAAATGCTTTGCAGGAGCCTCCAGCACCCCAACCTGCTGCAGTGCCTGGGGCTGTGCGGGGAGAGCGGGCCCCTGCTGCTGGTCATGGAGTACTGCCAGCTGGTGAGCGCACGGGGGGCTCGCACGGGGGGCTTTGCACGGGGGGGGTTGCACGGGGGGGTTTGCACGAGGGGGTTTGCACGGGGGGCTTTGCACGGGGGGGTTTGCACAGGGGAGTTTGCATGGGGGGGTTTGCACAGGGGGGTTTGTACGAGGGGCTTTGCACGGGGGGGTTGCACGGGGGGCTTTGCACGGGGGGGGTTGCACGGGGGGGGTTGCACGGGGGGCTTTGCACGGGGGGGTTTGCACGAGGGGGTTTGCACAGGGGGGTTTGCACAGGGGGCTTTGCACGGGGGGCTTTGCACGGGGGGCTTTGCACAGGGGGGTTTGCACGGGGGGGTTTGCACGAGGGGCTTTGCACGGGGGGCTTTGCACAGGGGGCTTTGCACGGGGGGGTTTGCACAGGGGAGTTTGCATGGGGGGCTTTGCACAGGGGGGTTTGCACGGGGGGGTTTGCACGGGGGGCTTTGCACGGGGGGCTTTGCACAGGGGGGTTTGCATGAGGGGGTTTGCACGGGGGGCTTTGCACAGGGGGGTTTGCACGGGGGGGTTTGCACGGGGGGCTTTGCACGGGGGGGTTTGCACGAGGGGGTTTGCACAGGGGGGGTTTGCACGAGGGGGTTTGCACGAGGGGGTTTGCACAGGGGGGTTTGCACGGGGGGGTTTGCACGAGGGGGTTTGCACGAGGGGGTTTGCACAGGGGGGTTTGCACAGGGGGCTTTGCACGGGGGGCTTTGCACGGGGGGCTTTGCACAGGGGGGTTTGCACAGGGGGGTTTGCACGAGGGGCTTTGCACGGGGGGGTTTGCTCGGGGGGGTTTGCTCGGGGGGGTTTGCACGAGGGGCTTTGCACAGGGGGCTTTGCACGGGGGGGGTTGCACTAGGGGGTTTGCACGGGGGGGGTTGCACGGGGGGGGTTGCTTGAGGGGGCCCACACAAGGGGGCTCGCACGAGGGGGCTCACATGAGGGGGTTTGCACGAGGGGGGGTGCAAACAGGGGCTTTGCACGGGGGTCTCATGAGGGGTTTGCACGGGGGGGTTTGCACAAGGGCGTTTGGATGGAGGGGGTTGCACGGGGGGGTTTGCACGAGGGGCTTTGCAGGAGGGGGTTTGGATGGAGGGGTTTGCACAAGGGGGCTCGCACGAGGGGGCTCGCACGAGGGGGTTTGTGCACAGGGGCTTTGCACGGGGGTCTCATGAGGGGTTTGCACAAGGGGGTTTGCACAGGGGGGGTTTGCACACGTGGGTTGTGTACAGGGGCTTTGCACGAGGGGGTTTGCACGAGGGGGATTGCACGAGGGCTCTCATTAGGGGTTTGCACGAGGCATTTGCACGAGGAGGTTTGCATGGGGGGCTCACACGAGGGGTTTGCACGAGGGGGTTTGTGCACAGGGGCTTTGCACGGTGGGTTTGCACGGGGAGGGGCTCACACGAGGGGTTTCAACGGGGGGGTGCACGAGGGGGTTTGCACGAGGGGCTCGCACAAGAGGTTTCGATGGAGGGGTTTGCACGAGGGGGGCTCGCACGAGGGGGAGGTCACACGAGGGGGTTGCACGAGGGGGGTCTGGACTCACACGAGGGGTTTGCACGGGGAGGGCGTTGCACGAGGGGGGCTTTGCCCCCTTCCCCATTGCCCCCCCCCCGCCCCAGCACCCCATGACCCCCCCAGCGTGTCCCATGTCCCCCCCTTTGTCCCCACCCCCCCCGACCCCGCCCGCCTCTCGCAGGGGGACCTGAAGCGGTACCTGCGGGCGCAGCGGGGGGCCGGGGGGGGGACCCCCGAGCTGCCCCCCCGCGACGTGGCCACGCTGCAGCGCTTGGCGCTCGAGGTCACCCTGGGGCTGCGGCACCTGCACCGCCACGGCTACGTCCACAGGTGGGGGGCCCTCGGGGTGGGGGGGCCCCAACACCTGGGGGCCCTCAGGGTGGGGGGGCCCCGACGCCTGGGGGTCCTCGGGGTGGGGGGGCCCTGATGCCTGGGTGCCCTCGGGGTGGGGGGGGACCTGGACACCTGGGTGCCCCCGCGGTGGGGGGTCCCCAACACCTGGGTGCCCTCGGGGTGGGGGGTCCCTGATGCCTGGGTGTCCTCGCGGTGGGGGGTCCCTGACGCCTGGGGGTCCTCGGGGTGGGGGGTCCCTGACGCCTGGGTGCCTTCGGGGTGGGGGGGTCCCTGACATCTGGGTGCCCTCGGGGTGGGGGGTCCCCAACACCTGGGTGCCCTCGGGGTGGGGGTGTCCCCGACGCCTGGGTGCTGTTGGGGTGGGGGGTCCCCGACATCTGGGTGCCCTCGGGGTGGGGGGTCCCCCCGACACCTGGGTCCCTTGGGGAGGGGGGGTCCCCAATGCCTGGGTGCCCTCGGGGTGGGGGGGTCCCCGACGCCTGGGTGCCGTTGGGGTGGGGGGTCCCTGACACCTTGGAGCCCTCAGGGAGGGGGGTCCCCGACGCCTGGGTGCCCTTGGGGTGGGGGGGACCCCTGATGCCTGGGTCCCCCCTGGGATGGGGTTCCCCCCCGGACGCCTGGGTCCCCCCTGGGGCGGGGTCCCCCCCCGGGGTCCCCCCGGGCCTGGGGGCTGAGCGGGTCCCGCAGCGACCTGGCCCTCCGCAACTGCCTGCTGACCTCGGAGCTGACGGTGCGGCTGGGGGACTACGGGCTGGCCCACAGCAACTACCGGGTGGGTGGCACCCCGCGGGGACGGGGACACGGGGACGGGGACGGGGCGGGGACACGGGGACAGCGGGACACGGGGACAGCCAGGATGGGGACAGGGATGAGGGGACACAGGGACAGGGGGACACGGGGACGGGGACAGGGATGGGGACACAGGGACAGGGGGACACGGGGACGGGGACAGCCAGGATGGGGACAGGGACAGGGGGACACAGGGATGGGGACAGGGATGGGGACACAGGGACAGGGGGACACGGGGATGGGGACAGCCAGGATGGGGACAGGGATGAGGGGACACAGGGACAGGGGGACACAGGGATGGGGACAGGGATGGGGACACAGGGACAGGGGGACACGGGGATGGGAACAGCCAGGATGGGGACAGGGATGAGGGGACACAGGGACAGGGGGACACGGGGATGGGGACAGGGATGGGGACACAGGGACAGGGGGACATGGGGATGGGGACAGCCAGGATGGGGACAGGGATGAGGGGACACAGGGACAAGGGGACACGGGGATGGGGACAGCCAGGATGGGGACAGGGATGAGGGGACACAGGGACAGGGGGACACAGGGATGGGGACAGGGATGGGGACACAAGGACAGGGGGACACGGGGATGGGGACAGCCAGGATGGGGACAGGGATGGGGACACAGGGACAGGGGGACACGGGGATGGGGACAGCCAGGATGGGGACAGGGATGAGGGGACACAGGGACAGGGGGACACAGGGATGGGGACAGGGATGGGGACACAGGGACAGGGGGACACGGGGATGGGGACAGCCAGGATGGGGACAGGGATGAGGGGACACAGGGATGGGGACACAGGGACAGGGGGACACAGGGATGGGGACTGGTTGGGATGGGGACAAGGACTGGCTGGGTTGGGGACAGGGACAAGGACCAGCCAGGATGGGGGACACGAGGATGGGGACAGCCAGGATGGGGACAGGGATGAGGGGACACAGGGACAGGGGGACACGGGGATGGGGACTGGTTGGGATGGGGACAAGAACCACCTGGTTGGGGACAGGGATGGGGACAGCCAGGATGGTGACAAGAATGGGGGAACACAGGGATGGGGACAGGGACCAGCTGGGTTGGGGACAGCCAGGATGGTGACAAGGATGGGGGGGACACAGGGATGGGGACAGGGACCAGCCAGGACAGGGTGACAAAGCTGGGGACCCACCAGGACAGACCCAGGGGTCTGGGGACACGTTGGGGGACAGCGGGATGGGGCCAGGAGCCTCGGGACCAGTTGGGGACAGAATTGGGACTTGCTGGGACAGGCAGGGTCAGTCTGGGGACAGGGTTGGGGACAAGGGGTGACGCTCCCTCCTCCCCCCCAGGAGGACTACTACGTCACCCCCGAGCGGCTCTGGGTCCCCCTGCGCTGGGTGGCCCCCGAGCTGCTGGCCGAGACCCGGGGGACCCTCGCGGTGGCAGAGCAGAGCAAGGAGAGCAACGTCTGGTGAGTGGGGGACACCGGGGGACGTGGGGGACACGGGGGACGTGGGGGACACTGGGGGACGTGGGGGACACCGGGGATACGGGGGACATCGGGGACATGGAGGACACCAGGGACACTGGGGACATGGGGGACACCGGGGGACGTGGGGGACACCGGGGACGTGGGGGACACCGGGGACGTGGCGGACACTGGGGGACATGGGGGACACTGGGGACATGGGGGACACTGGGGGACATGGGGGACACCAGGGACACTGGGGGACACCAGGGACATGGAGGACATTGGGGGACATGGGGGACACTGGGGACATGGGGGACACCAGGGACACGGAGGACATTGGGGGACATGGGGGACACCAGGGACACTGGGGGACATGGGGGACACGGGGGACATTGGGGGACACCGGGGACACCTGGGACACCCTGGTGGGGTGGGGTGATGGGGTTGCGGTGCCCGGGTGTGACGGCGTTGTGGTGTCCCGGTGTGACAGTGTTGGCGGGTGACAGTGTTGCAATGTCCCAGTGTCACGGTGTTGGGGTACGACAGTGTCCTGGTGTCACAGTGTCACAGTGCTGGGATGTGACAGCGTTGGAATGTCCTGGTGTGACGGTGTTGGGGTGTGACAGCGTCCTGGTGTCACGGTGCCAGGGTGTGACGGTGTTGGAAGGTCCCCGTGTCACGGTGTCGGGGTGTTGGGCTGTGACGGTGTCACGGTGTCAGGGTGTGACGGTGTTGGGAGGTCCCCGTGTCACGGTGTCGGGGTGTTGGGCTGTGACGGTGTCACGGTGTCAGGGTGTGACGGTGTTGGGAGGTCCCCGTGTCACGGTGTCGGGGTGTTGGGCTGTGACGGTGTCACGGTGTCAGGGTGTGACGGTGTTGGGAGGCCCTCGTGTCAGGGTGTTGGGGTGCCACAGTGCCCACCTGTGACAGCGTTACACCGTCCTGATGTCACGGTGTCCCATTGTACCCTGCAACAGCCGCGCGGTGCCCAGGCGGGACGGTGTTGCGATGCCGCGGTGCCGGATGGGATGGTGCCCAGTGTGACGGTGTTGTGGTGACGCGATGCCGCGGTGGTGCCTGGCATGAGGGTGTTGCGGTGGCACGGTGCCCAGTGCGATGGTCCCTGCTGTCAGAGTGTTCTGCCACGGCACCTGATGCGGTGGTGCCAAGTGTCACGGTGTTGTGACGCCGCAGTAGCCAGCACGATGGTCCCTGGTGTGATGGTGACAAGCGTCACAGCGTTGGGATGCTGTCGTCCCCAGCATGATGGTCTCCGGTGTGACGGTGACAGCGTCACGGTGTTGCGATGCTGCAATACCCGCAGTGCCGGTGACAAGCATCACGGTGTTGCGACACCGTGGTATCCAATGTTCTGGTGACAAGTGTCACGGTGTTGCGACGCTGCAGTACCCAATACGATGGTCCCCGATGTGGCGGTGACAAGTGTCATAGTGTTGTGACACCGCGATACCCAGCACAATGTCCCCTGGCATGACGGTGACAAGTGTCACGGTGTTGCGACGCCACGGTACCTGGCGTCACGGTGTTGCGATGCCGCCGTCCCCACTGCGACAGTCCCTGCTGTCCCTGTGCCGCGGCGCGGCCACGTGCCGGTGCCCGTGGTGACGATGACGGTGTCACGGTGTCCCCGTCAGGTCGCTGGGGGTGACGCTGTGGGAGCTGTTCGAGCTGGGGGTCCAGCCCTACCGGCACCTCTCGGACCAGGAGCTCCTCGGCCGCCTGATGCGCCGGCGCCCGCTGGCCCTCGGCCGCCCCCGCCTCCGCCTGCCCCACGCCGATGGGTGGTGAGTGGGGGGACACGGGGGGGACACGGGGACACCCAGCCACACCCGCCCACCGCCTGTGTCCTCCCATCTGTCCCTGGCCCCCCATGGTGGTGGGTGCCCGTCCCTGGGGTGTCCCTGTCACCGTCCCTGTCCCCCCCCTCCATGCCATCCCCATCCCTGGGGTGTCCCTGTCCCTGGGGTGTCCCTGTCCCCATCCCTGGGGTGTCCCTGTCCCTGGGGTTTCTCTGTCCCCGTCCTTGGGGTGTCCCTGTCTCCGGGGTGTCCCTGACCCCATCCCTGGGGTATCCCTGTCCCTGGGGTGTCCTTGTCCCTGAGGTGTCCCTGTCCCCATCCCTGGGGTGTCCTTGTCCCCGTCCCTGGGGTGTCCCTGTCCTTGTCTCCCCCTGGTGGTGGGTCCCCATCCCTGTCCCCAGGTTGTCCCTGTCCCCATCCCTGGGGTGTCCCTGTCCCCAGGGTGTCCCTGTCCCCATCCCTGGGGTGTCCCCATCCCTGGGGTGTCCCCGTCCCTGGGGTGTCCCTGTCCTTGTCCCCCCCTGGTGGTGGGTCCCCATCCCTGTCCCCGGGGTGTCCCTGTCCCCATCCCTGGGGTGTCCCCGTCCCTGGGGTGTCCCTGTCCTTGTCCCCCCATGGTGGTGGGTCCCCATCCCTGTCCCCGGGGTGTCCCTGTCCCCATCCCCGGGGTGTCCCCGTCCCTGGGGTGTCCCCATCCCTGGGGGGTGTCCCCCGCACCCCCCCGCAGCGTCCCCCCCTGATACCCACTGGGGGGGGGGTCGGGGGGTGCCACCCACAGGTTCGGGGTGCTGCAGTCCTGCTGGCGCCCGCCCCCCCAGCGTCCCTCCCTGGAAGAGCTGCACCGCCGGCTGAGCACCCTCCTGCGGGGTCCCCCGGGGGGGTCCCCAGCCCCGGCACCCCCCCCTCGTCCCCCCTCCGCCTTCCCCCTCCTCGACGCCTTCCCCGGCCCCGACCCCGAGGACGTCCTTACCGTCACCCAGAGCAGTCGGGGACGTCTGGCCTTCGAGTGTCTTTGGGAACGCGCCCGGGGGGGTCGCGCCGGGGGGGTACCCCCCCCCCAAAACCGTCCCGGTACCTTGGGGACCCCCGGGGTGCTGCCGGTGTTGGGTGCCCGTAGCCCCTCGGGGACCAGCGAGTACTACATCCGTCTGGAGGAACACGAAGGTGGGGGGGACACGGCGGGGACGGTGGCCCCTTCCGGTCCCCCCGTTGTCCCCAACCGTCGTGGGGGGCTCAATCCCTTTCGGGGGGTGCAGGAGACGGCGCTGATGGGGGGGGCCGGGGAGGGGTGGGGGGAACGCAGCTCGGCGGGGAGCACGGCTGGCAGCGGGGGGAGCAGTCCCCGCCGTCCCCTGGCTTGTCCCCTCTGCCGGGGGGACGAGGAAGGGGACGACGGGGACGCCCCTCCGCCCCCCTGTACCTGCGCCCTGGCCCGCGCCGAGGTGGTACGGGGGTGGCGGGAACGGGGGGCCCCCCTGCGCCCCCGTTGTGACAGCGCCGGGGACGACTCGTCCCTGCGGGCTGAGAGGGGCTCCTTGGTGGAGTGTCCCGCGGCCACCGAGGTCACCGAAGCCACCGAGGCCATCGGTCACCCCGGGATTTGGGGGCCGGAGGGGCGGGGGACGGCGGTGGGGCGAGATGAGGTGGCACCGTGGGGACAAGAGAGGTCGTCGATGAGCAGAGAGGTGGCACCTGGGGAGCAAGGGATGTCCCCTTTGGAACTGGAGGTGGCCCCATGGGGACAAGAGAGGCCACCGTTGACGCAAGGGACGTCCCCTTTGGCATTGGAGATGGCCCCGTGGGGACAAGAGAGGCCACCGTTGACCAGAGAGGTGGCACCTGGGGCGCAAGCGATGTCCCCTTTGGAACTGGAGGTGGCCCCATGGGGACAAGAGCGGTCGTCGTTGACACAAGAGAGGTCATCGTTGACCCAAGAGCGGCCACCGTTGACCCAAGGGACGTCCCCTTTGGCATTGGAGATGGCCCCGTGGGGACAAGAGAGGCCACCGTTGACTCAAGAGAGGCCACCGTTGACAAGAGAGGTGGCACCTGGGGCACAAGGGACGTCCCCTTTGGAACTAGAGGTGGCCCCATGGGGACAAGAGAGGCCACCGTTGACCCAAGGGACGTCCCCTTTGGCATTGGAGATGACCCCATGGGGACAAGAGAGGCCACCGTTGACTCAAGAGAGGCCACCGTTGACAAGAGAGGTGGCACCTGGGGCGCAAGGGACGTCCCCTTTGGAACTGGAGGTGGCCCCATGGGGACAAGAGCGGTCTTTGTTGACTCAAGAGAGGTCATCGTTGACGCAAGGGACGTCCCCTTTGGCACTGGAGATGGCCTCGTGGGGCCAAGAAAGGTCTTCATTGCCTCAAGAGAGGCCACCGTTGACAAGAGAGATGGCACCTGGGGCACAAGGGACGTCCCCTTTGGCATCAGAGGTGGCCTCATGGGGACAAGACAGGTCATCGCTGACACAAGAGAGGTCATCGTTGACGCAAGAGAGGCCACCGTTGACGCAAGGGATGTCCCCTTTGGCATTGGAGATGGCCCCGTGGGGACAAGAGAGGCCACCGTTGACCAGAGAGGTGGCACCTGGGGCGCAAGGGACGTCCCCTTTGGCCCTGGAGATGACCCCATGGGGACAAGAGAGGTCACCGTTGACCCCAGAGATGGCAGCGCTGACACGAGTGACGGCACCATGGGGCCAAGAGGCGCCACCATTGACACGAGAAGTGGCACCTGGGGCACAAGGGACGTCCCCTTCGGCACCCCAGATGGTCCCGTGGGGACAAGGAATGTCACCTTTGACACCAGAAACGGTGCCTGGGACACAAGGGACGTCCCCTTTGGCACCAGAGATGCCCCCATGGGGACAAGAAAGGCCACCGCTGATGGGAAAGGTGGCACCTTCGGCACCAGAGACGTCCCCTTCAGCACCAGAGACGTCCCCGTGGGGACAAGAGATGTCACCTTTGAGAGGAGAGACGGTGCCCAGGACACAAGGGACGTCCCCTTTGGCAGCAGAGGTGGCCCCACGGGGTCAAGAGATGTCACCTTCGGCACGAGGGATGTCCCCTTTGGCAGCAGAGGTGGCCCCATGGGCACAAGAGATGGCACCTACACGAGAGACGTCACCCGCGGCACAAGGGACGTCCCCTTGGGCGTACGAAATGTCCCCTTTGGCACGAGAGACGGTGCCCGGGGCACACGGGATGTCCCCTGTGGCACCAGAGATGTCCCCATGGACACGAGAGATGGCACCTACCCCACGAGAGATGGCACCTGGGGCACCAGAGACGTCCCCATGGACACGAGAGACGTCACCTACCCCAGGAGAAACGGCACCTGGGGCACAAGGGACGTCCCCTTTGGCACCAGAGATGTCCCCATGGACACGAGAGACCCCCCCTTTGTCACAAGAGATGGCACCTTCGTCACGAGGGACGTCCCCTTGGACAGACGTGACGGTGCCAGGGGCACGTTGGACAGATGTGACAGCACCCGGGGCACCGGGGACGTCCCCGTGGACACAAGGGACAGCGCCCAGGGCACCAGGGACGTCCCCGAGGGAGGGTTTTCCCCGGGGGGGTCCTTGGGGACCCCCGCCAGGGTCCCCCTTCCCGGGCGCTGGCGTCCCCATGGCCGTGGCCGTGCCACCGCTGGCCGCGCTGGCCGAGGGTCCCGAGGAGGAGAAGGTGGCCCTGGTGCCCAGGGTTCTCGGGGACCCCGTCGGGGACACCCCCGCGGTCACCCCCCGGCCGGCCGGGGCCACCCAGGGCGGCGCCCCAAGGGGGGGCGTGGGGAGGTGCCAAGGGACGTCCCCAAAGGGGTGCCCAGAGATGTCCCCAAAGGGGTCTCCAGAGGGGGGCCAAGGGATGTCCCCAAAGGGGTCCCAAGAGAGGTGCCAAGGGACATCCCCGAAGGGGTCTCCACAGATGTCCCCGAAGGGGTGCCAAGAGATGTCCCCAAAGGGATCCCCGGAGATGTCCCCAAAGGGATCCCCGGAGAGGTGCCAAGGGATGTCCCCAGAGATGTCCCCAAAGGGGTCCCCAGCAGGATCCCCAGAGAGGTGCCAAGAGATGTCCCCAAAGAGATGCCAAGAGATGTCCCCGTCGGGGTCCCCAGAGAGGTGCCAAGAGACGTCCCCAGGGACGTCCCCACGGAGCTGCCCAAGGGGCTCCTCGGGGCGGTGCCCACAAGGGGACCCGAAAAGGTGTCCCAAGAGGTCCCCAGAGAAGTGTCCCAAGAGGTCCCCAAAAGGGTCTCTGAGGAGGTGCCCAGAGATGTCCCCAAAGGCGTCCCTGGAGAAGGTCCCCAAGGGGTCCCCAAGGAGGTGCTCAGCAAAGTCCCCAACGGGGTCCCCGGCCAGGTCCCCAAAGGGGTCCCCGGGCAAGGGTCCACCCAGGTCCCCGAAGAGATGCCAAGAGATGTCCTCAAGGGGTTCCCCAAGGAGATGTTCAGAGATGTCCCCAAAGGCGTCCCCAAAGAGATGCCAAGAGATGTCCCCAAGGAAATGCCAAGAGATGTCCTCAAGGGGGTCCCCAAGGAGATTCCAAGAGATGTCCCCAAAGGCGTCCCCAAGGAGATGTCAAGAGATGTCCCCAAAGAGACGCCAAGAGATGTCCCCAAAGGCGTCCCCAAGGAGATGTCAAGAGATGTCCCCAAAGAGATGCCCAGAGATGTCCCCAAAGGCGTCCCCAAAGAGACGCCCAGAGATGTCCCCAAAGAGGAGATGCCCAGAGATGTCCCCACAGGGGACCCAGACGAGGTCCCCAAGAGGGTCCCCAGCCAAACTCCCAGCGGAGCCATCCCCAAAGGGACCCCCCGCGGCGTCCCCGTCCCCAAGGGCGTCCCCATCCCCGCCGGGCCAGCGCCCCGGGGACAGCGGCTACGAGACGGAGACGTCCCCGTCCCCGGCGGCAGGGGCCGGCGGCGGTGGCACCAACGGGGTGGCGGTGACCCCGGGGACCCCCGTGTCCCGCCGCGGACAGGGGGACAGGGACGGGGACGTCCCCGGGGTCACCGCCGAGGGGGGGTTCGTGGTACAGGTGTGCCAGGAGCGGCTGCAGGTCACCCTACGCGAGGACGTCACCCGAAATCTGCTGGCACCCCGGGGACAGGACGGACACCCCGAGTCCCCGGGGCGGGGGGGGGCCGGCGGAGGGCGGGGGGGGGACAACGACAACGACGGCGGCGCCGCCACCGACGTCCCCGTCCCCGCGGTCACCCCGGTCCCCACGGTGACCCCCAGCAGCGCCGACATCCGAGGTGGGTGAGGGACGGGGTGGGGGGGGGGAGAAGGGGGGTTTTGGGGGGCAGGAAGGGGGGGTCCTGCTGTGGTGCATTGTGGGAAGGGGGTCACCTCTCCTCCCCCCCCATTTTGACTCTTTTTGTCCCTTTTTCTCTGCCCCCCAACCTGCCCCACGGCCCCCTCTAACCCCCCCAAATCTTGCCCTACTGCCCCCCAACCTGCCCTATTGCCCCTCCTTGACCCCCAACCCGCCCCACTGCCCCCCTAACCTGCCCCCCGACCCCTCTCTGCCCCCCACTAACCCCTGACCTGCCCCATTGCCCCTCTCTGACCCTCAACCTGCCCCACTGCCCCCTCTAACCCCCCAAATCTTGCCCCACTGCCCCCTAACCTGCCCCACTGCCCCCCCAACCTGCCCTGTGGCGCCTGCCTGCCCCCCACTAACCCCCAACCTGCCCCATTGCCCCCTCAACCTGCCCCACTGCCCCCCTAACCTGCCCTACGACCCCTGCCTGCCCCCCTAACCTGCCCCATTGCCCCCCAACTTCCCCCTCTGCCCCCCCAACCTGCCCTACGGCCCCTGCCTGCCCCTCAACCTGCCCCACTGCCCCCCCAACCTGCCTCACTGACCCTCTAACCTGCCCCACTGCCCCCCCAACCTGCCCCACTGCCCCCCCAACCTGCCCCACTGCCCCCCCAACCTGCCCCATTGCCCCCCAACCTGCCCCATTGACCCCCTCACCTGCCCCATTGCCCCCCCAACCTGCCCCATTGCCCCCCTAACCTGCCCACTGCCCCCCAACCTGCCCCATTGCCCCCCAACCTGCCCCACTGACCCCCTAACCTGCCCCATTGCCCCCCTAACCTGCCCCACTGCCCCCCCAACCTGCCCCACTGACCCCCTAACCTGCCCCATTGCCCCCCCAACCTGCCCCACTGCCCCCCAACCTGCCCACTGCCCCCCAACCTGCCCCATTGCCCCCCAACCTGCCCCACTGACCCCCTAACCTGCCCCATTGCCCCCCTAACCTGCCCCACTGCCCCCCTAACCTGCCCCACTGCCCCCCCAACCTGCCCCACTGACCCCCAACCTGCCCCACTGCCCCCCCAACCTGCCCCACTGCCCCCCCAACCTGCCCCACTGCCCCCCCACCTGCCCTACGGCCCCTGCCTGCCCCCCCCGCCCCCTCTCCCCCCCCCAGCGAAGGCCTCCCGCCTCTCTCTCCCCCTGCCCCCCCTGGCCCTGCGGCCTTTCCCCCGCCGCGGCCCGCGGGCCCCTCGCTGGGAAACGGCCGAGGCGCGGGGGCCGCCGGAGGAGGAGGAGGAGGAGGAAGAGGAGGAGGAAGAGGACGAGGAGGAGGAAGAGGAGGCCGAGGAAGAGGAGGAGGAGGCCGAGGAGGCGGCGGCGGGCGGGGGCGGCCCCGCGGGGCCGGTGGTGCCGGTCGTGGTGACCCGCTGGGACGGGCGCGGCCTCCGGGGCCTCCTCAAGTCGCCGCGGGCCGCGGCGGAAGCGGAAGCGGCGCTAGCGCGCAAGCGCAAGATGGTGTCCTTCTTCGATGACGTCACCGTCTACCTCTTCGACCAGGTGGGCGGGGGACGGCGCTCGTAGGGGGCGGTGCGGAGGGAGGCACCGCCCACAGGGGGCGGGGGGAGACAAGGGGAGGGGCGGAGACAAGGGGCGGGGACAAGGGGAGGGGCGGAGACAAGGGGCGGGGACAAGGGGAGGGGCGGAGACAAAGGGGAGGGGCGGAGACAAGGGGGGGCGGAGACAAAGAGGAGGTGGCAAAGGGAAGGGAGGAGACAAGGGGCGGGGACAAGGGGAGGGGTGGAGACAAAGGGGCGGAGACAAGGGGAGGGGCGGAGACAAGGGGGGGCAGAGACAAAGAGGAGGTGACAAAGGGGGGAGGAGACAAGGGGGCGGAGACAAGGGAAGGGGCGGGGACAAGGATGGGCGGAAACAAAGGGGGCGGACACAAAGGGGGCGGAGACAAAGGGGCGGAGATAAAGGGGGCGGAGACAAGGGGAGAGGCGGTGACAAGGGGCGGAGACAAGAAGAAGGGAAGAGACAAAGGGAGGGGAGGAGACAAGGGGGGGGCGGAGACAAAGGGGCGGAGACAAAGGGAGAGGGGCGGAGACAAGGGGAGGGAGAGGAGACAACGGGGGGGAGGAGACAAGGAGAGGGGGGCGTGGCCGGCGCTGAAAGGCTCCGCCCACTCGCGCAGGAGACGCCCACCAACGAGTTGAGCTGCCAGAGCGCCCCCGAGGGGGAGGACGCGGACCCCGACGCTTTTGCGCCCCCTGACGGAATCGGTGGGCGCCGCCGGCGGGGAGGACCCGGAGGGGGGGGCCGGGGGGGGGGCCCTGCCCCATAGCGGGGGGTCCTGGGCCCAAGGGGGGGGGCTCAGCCCCATATATGGGGGTCCTGAGCGTAGAGGGGGGGGTCCTGCCCTATAGCGGGGGGGTCCTGGGTCTTGGGGGGGTCCCTGACCCATGGGGGGGGGGGTCCTGGGTCATGGGCGGGGGGCTCAGCCCCATATATGGGGGTCCTGAGCGTTGGAGGGGGGGGTCCTGCCCTATAGCGGGGGGTCCTGGGCCCAAGGGGGGGGCTCAGCCCCATATATGGGGGTCCTGAGCGTGGAGGGGGGGGTCCTGCCCTATAGCGGGGGGGTCCTGGGTCTTGGGGGGGTCCCTGACCCATGGGGGGGGGGGTCCTGGGTCATGGGCGGGGGGCTCAGCCCCATATATGGGGGTCCTGAGCGTTGGAGGGGGGGGTCCTGCCCTATAGCGGGGGGTCCTGGGCCCAAGGGGGGGGCTCAGCCCCATATATGGGGGTCCTGAGCGTTGGAGGGGTGGTGTCCTGCCCCATAGTGGGGGGTCCTGGGCCCAAGCGGGGGGGGCTCAGCCCCATAGCGGGGGGTCCTGAGCATGGTGGGGGGGGTCCTGCCCTATAGCGGGGGGTCCTGAGCATGGTGGGGGGGGTCCTGACTCCCAGCACCCCACAGGAGGGGTCTTTGAGTGGGAGGAGGAGCGGGGCCCCCCCCTGGGTGGGGACCCCCGACGTGGCACCCGCTTCACCGTCTCCCCCGCCCTGGAGCCCCCCCGGGGCCCCCCCGAGCCCGAGCGCCCCACGGCCCGTGAGTGGGGGGGGCAGAGCTTGGGGGGGGTTGGGGGGGCAAAGGGGCAGATAAAGGGGGTTGGGGGGTCCCAAGGGGGGAGATTTGGGGGTTGGGGGGGTCCGGGGGGGAAGATTTGGGGGGGCTGGGGGGCAGATTTGGGGGGCAAAGGCGCAGATAAAGGGGGCTGGGGGGTCCCAAGGGGGGAGATTTGGGGGGGCTGGGGGGTTCCAGGGGGGCAGATATGGGGGTTGGGGTGGTCCCGGGGGGGTGATTTGGGGGGCTGGGGGGGGCATGGGGCAGATCTGGGGGGGCTGGGGGGGTCCCGTGGGGCAGATCAGGTGGTTTGGGGGGGGCTGGGGGGGCAGATCTGGGGGTACCTGACACCCCCCCCCCCTTTTCCAGCCCCCATCGAGAACTGACCCGGGGGGGGGCCGGAGCCCCCCTCCCCCTCCATCGCAGCCACTTTTAGGGGGGGGGCCCCCCCACCGCTGCCCCTCCCCCTCCCAAGGCCCCCCCCCATGGTGTGTGTGTGGGGGAGGGGCATGACCGGATTTGGGGGTCCTCGCCCATCCCCCAACGCTTCTTTTCTACAGTGACTTTGGGGGGGTGGGGGGTGGGGAAATGGGGGAACTCCCCCCCCCCGGTGCCAAATTGGGGGGCCCCCCCCCGGGCCCCTCCCCCAGACCCAGCAAGGGGGGGCCCTGCCCCCATGTAGCCCCCCCCAGTGCCAAACTTGGGGGTCCCGAGGACAAACCCCTCCCCCCGGGGTGGGGGAGGGGCAGATTTGGGGGGGAGGGGGAGGGTCGGGGGGGGGGCATTAAAAAAAAACTCCAGGCCTGGCTTTTACTGGGAACAGTGTGGCGTGTACTGGTTTGTACTGGGGGGGAGCTGGTTTGCACTGGGAACCCCAACTGGTCTGTACTGGGAGCTGGGGACCCCCCAACTGGTTTGAACTGGGAGGGGGTGACTGGTCTGTACTGGGAGCTGGAGACCCCCAACTGGTTTGGACTGGGAGGGGGCGACTGGTCTGTATTGGGAGTTGGGGACCCCCAACTGGTTTGGACTGGGAGGGGGTGACTGGTCTGTACTGGGAGCTGGAGACCCCCAACTGGTTTGGACTGGGAGGGGGCGACTGGTCTGTACTGGGAGTTGGGGACCCCCAACTGGTTTGGACTGGGAGGGGGCGACTGGTCTGTACTGGGAGTTGGGGACCCCCAACTGGTTTGGACTGGGAGGGGGCGACTGGTCTGTACTGGGAGTTGGGGACCCCCAACTGGTTTGGACTGGGAGGGGGCGACTGGTCTGTACTGGGAGTTGGGGACCCCCAACTGATTTGGACTGGGAGGGGGCAACTGGTTTGGACTGGGAGCTGGGGACCCCCTAACTGGTTTGGACTGGGAGGGGGTAACTGGCCTGTACCACATCCCACAGTGGGGGGGGGGAGGGGCAGTTGTGCCACCCCTCCCCCCCCCAACTCCCCCCCTCCCTCCCCCGCCCTGAGCCGCTCTGATCCCCCCCCCCCGCCGCCTCCCAGTAAGCCCAGTAAGACCATTAAGCGCCACTGGCCGGGCCCGGGCGGCCGCGGGAACGAGCGTGCGAGGGGTCGCGGGGCGTCGCACACGCGTGTGCACAGGTACGGGGGGGGAGGGGAGGGCTGCGGGGGGTCGCACGCGCCTGGGGCGGGGGGGGGGGAGGGCCCCGTGTCGCACACGCGTGTGCGAGGGGAGGCCGCCGGCGGGGGGGGGGGGGGTGGGGTGCCTGGCACACGCGTGTGCGAGGGCGTCGCTTCCGTTGTGCGGGGGAGGGGGGGCACGCGTGTGCGGGGGGGGTGTGTGCATCGCACACGCGTGTGCACGGGGCCGCTCCCGCATCGCACACGCGTGTGCACGGGGATGTTGCTCACGGCACACGCGTGTGCGAGGGCAGACCCCCCCCCCGCCCTCCCACATGCGCAACGCCCCTCCCCCCCCTTGCCTTCCAGAACCGCCGCCCGCCTGCCCCGCCCTCGCGCGCCCACGTGCCCCGCCCACGGGCCATGCCGCCCCCCGCCCTCGCCCTCCTCACCCTCGGGGTGCTGCTGGGGGGGGTGGGGCCCGAACCCCTCCCCCGCTTCATCTGTACCCCCCTCCCCCCCGAACTGGAACCCGTTTGCACGGCCGGGCCCGTGCCTTCGCACGAGGCTTCTTCGCACGAGGATTCTTCGCACGAGGGGCTGGCGGGGGCCCGGGGCACCATCCTGCGCCTGCGCCAGGCGCTGGGCCGGCAGCGGGAGGCGGCGCTGGAGCTGGCGGCCAAACTGGGGCGGTGCCAGGCCCAGCTGCGGCGAGCGGCCGCGCACGAGGAGGCCTCGCACGAGGAAGAGGCCTCGCACGAGGAGGAGGAGGAGGAGGAGGAGGAGGAAGAGGCCTGGCGGGGGCAGGGGGCGGGGGCGCAGCGGGCGCTGCAGGGTTTGCGGCAGAGGCTGCAGCAGCTGCAGGTGAGGAGGGGGAGGGGCTTGCACGCGCGTGTGGGCGAAGGGGGGGGGGGGCTGGGGCGCGGCTCCCCGGCTTGCACCGTCCCCATGCACGGCTCCCCGCGCTGCAGCGCACGCGGGCGCCGCTCCCCGCGTCGCAACATCCCCATGCACGGCTCCCTGTGTCGCACCATCCTCGTGCATTGCTCCCCACGTCGCAACCTCCCCATGCACGGCTCCCTGTGTTGCACCATCCCCATGCACGGCTCCCCACGTCGCAACATCCCCATGCACGGCTCCCCGTGCTGCAGCACGCTTGTGCACAGCTCCCCGTGTCGCACCGTCCTCGTGCACAGCTCCCCGTGCTGCAGCACCCTCATGCATCACTTCCCATGATGCACCATCCCCATGCACGGCTCCCCGTGTCGCACCATCCCCGTGCACAACTCCCCACGCTGCAGCGCACTCGTGCACCACTCCCCGTGTTGCACCACCCTCGTGCACCGCACCGACTGCTGCAGCACGCTCGTGCGCGGCTCCTCGTGCGGCGGCAGGCTGGCGCATCGCTGCTCGTGATGCATCATCCTCGCCCACGGCTCCCCGTGCACGGGCGTCCTCGTGCACCGCAGCCTCGGGCGCAACCACCCTCGTGCGACACCACCCCCGTGCACAATCATCCTCGTGCACAAGCGTCCTCATGCACCGCTCGCTTGTGCAACACCTTCCTCATGCACCGCTCCCTTTGCACGAGCGTCCTCGTGCACCGCACCCTCGTGCACCGCACCCTCGTGCAACACCATCCTTGTGCACCGCAGCCTCGTGCGACACCACCCTCGTGCGACACCACCCCCGTGCACAACCATCCTCGTGCACAATCATCCTCGTGCACAACCATCCTCGTGCATCGTTCCCCCGTGCGACACCGTCCTCGTGCACCGCTCCCTTTGCACAAGCGCCCTTGCGCACGAGCGTCCTCGTGCCCCGCTCCCCCGTGCGACGCCTCCCTGCACACCCCCCCGCGCACAACCACCCTCGTGCACAATCATCCCCGTCCCCCAAGCGTCCTCGTGCCCCGCACCCTCGTGCGACACCACCCTCGTGCACAAGCGTCCTCGCGCACAAGCGTCCTCGTGCAACACCGTCCTCGTGCAACACCGTCCTCGTGCACAAGCGTCCTCGTGCACAAGCATCCTCGTGCAACACCGTCCTCGTGCAACACCGTCCTCGTGCACAAGCGTCCTCGTGCACAAGCGTCCTCGTGCAACACCCCCCTCGTGCCCCACCCCCCTCGTGCCCCGCTCCCTTTGCACAAGCGTCCTCGTGCACAAGCGTCCCCGTGCGACACCCCCCTCGTGCAACACCGTGCTCGTGCAACACCGTGCTCGTGCCCCACCCCCCTCGTGCCCCACCCCCCTCGTGCCCCGCTCCCTTTGCACAAGCGTCCTCGTGCGACAGGGCCCTGCCCGAACTCCTGGGGCCCCTGGGTGTCCGGGCCCCTCCCCCCCTTCCAAGCCCTCCCCTCCCCCCCCCCGAAGTGGACCCAGGCGTCCGGGCCGCCCCTCCCCCCCCGCCAAGGCTTTACCCCCTGATCCTCTTTGGGGACCATCTGGTGGCCTTAAGGGGGGGGAGGACACCTGGGTCCCCTCCCCCCCCTCCCCTCCCCCCGCTGCCCTCATTAACCCGGCGCTGATTAACCCGCGGGGGGGGGGGGAGGGGATTAACGGGGGCAGCTCCGGGGCCGCTAAATATACCCGGGGGGGGGGGAGGGGAGGGGCAAAGGGTAGGTGGGGGGAGGGGGAGGTGCTTGGGGGGCAGGAAGGGGTTGGGGGGGGCGATTTGGGGGGGGTCTATGGGGCAGGTTGGGGGGCAGGATGGGGGGCGGGAGGGGGCTGTGGGGCAGGTTGGGGGGGTCTAGGGGGTAAGATGGGGGGCTGGGGGTCACTTGGGGGGCAGGGAGGGGGCTGTGGGGCAGGTTGGGGGGGTCTAGGGGGTAAGATGGGGAGTCTGGGGGGGATGGGGGGGTTGGGGGCAGGTTGGGGGGCAGGAGGGGGGGTCTATGGGGTAAGATGGGGGGGTCTGGGTGGGATGGGGGGGCTGTGGGGCAGGTTGGGGGGCAGGAGGGGGGGTCTATGGGGTAAGATGGGGGGGATGGGGGGGTTGGGGGCAGGTTGGGGGGCAGTTGGGGGTCCGGGCGGGGCCGTGGGGTGACGCCCCCCCCAGCAGAGCCGCAACGTCTCGGGGCTGCGGGAGGCCCTGCAGAAGAAGATCGGGCTGCTGGAGCTGCAGCTCCATCACCATGGCAACGGCAGCCATCCCCATGGCAACCACCATGGTGACCACCACGGTCACCACGGCGACCACCACCTCAAGCACGGCAACCATCATGGCGACCATCATGGCAACCACGGCAACCACCATGGTGACCATGGCGACCACCACGGCAACCATCATGGCAACCATGGCAACCATCATGGCGACCACGGCAACCATCATGGCAACTACCATGGTCACCATGGTGACCACGAGAAGCATGGCAACCACCATGAGGGTCTCCATGGCAACCACCACGGTCACCATGGCGACCACAGCAAGGCCAGTGACCACACCAAGGCCGGTGACCATGGCAACGCCCACGGCATCCATAGCAACCACCATGAGGGTCTCCATGGCAACCACCACGGTCACCATGGCGACCACAGCAAGGCCGGTGACCACAGCAAGGCCGGTGACCATGGCAACGCCCATGGCATCCTCCATAGCAACCACCATGAGGGTCTCCATGGCAACCACCACGGTCACCATGGCGACCACAGCAAGCTCAGCGACCACGCCAAGCCCCATGGCATCCTCCATAGCAACCACCACGGTCACCATGGCGACCACAGCAAGCCCAGCGACCACGGCAACCACCACGATCACCATGGCAACCACAGCAAGCCCAGCGACCATAGCAACCACCATGGCATCCTCCATAGCAACCACTACGGTAACCACGGCAACCACCACGGGGACCACAGCAAGTACAGCCGCCTCCCCGGCAACCACTTTGAGGATCACCACGGCAACCGCCACAGCCATCTCCATGGCAACCACTACGGGAACCACGGCAACCACCACGGGGACCACAGCAAACACGGCCATCTCCATAGCAACCAGCCTGAGCATCACTGGGCCCACAGCCGTCGCCATGGCGACCACGAGGCCCACGAGGAGGAGGACCACGATGACCCCGAGGACCACGGGGACCCCGGGGACCACGAGGACCCCAAGGACGCCCAGGACAAGCACAAGGGTGAGGGGACAGGGGAGGGACGGGGACCCCCAGGGTGGGGACCCCAGGGGTGGGGACCCCCAGGGGTGAAGGGATGGGGACCCCCAGGGGTGGGGACATCTGGGGACAGAGGGGTGGGGACCTCTGGGGTGGGACCCCCCAGAGATGGGACCCCAGGGGACAGAGGGATTGGGGACCCCCAGGGCTGGGACCCCAAGTGATGGGGACCCCCATGGATGGGACCCCCCCCCAGGGCTGGGACCCCCAGGGCTGGGACCCCCTAGGGATGGAAGGATGGGACTCCCCAGGATTGGGACCCCCCCAGGGCTGGGACCCCCAGGGCTGCGACCCCAAGGGCTGGGACCCCAAGGAATGGGACCCCAAGTGATGGGACCCCCCAGGGGACAGAGGGCTTGGGGACCCCCAGGGCTGGGACCCCCCCAGGGCTGGGACCCCAAGGGCTGCGACCCCAAGGGCTGGGACCCCAAGGAATGGGACCCCAAGTGATGGGACCCCCCAGGGGACAGAGGGTTTGGGGACCCCCAGGGCTGGGACCCCCAGGGCTGCGACCCCAAGTGATGGGACCCCAAGTGATGGGACCCTCCAGGGGACAGAGGGCTTGGGGACCCCCATGGATGGGACCCCCCAGGGCTGGGACCCCCAGGGCTTGGGGACCCCCATGGATGGGACCCCCCCAGGGCTGGGACCCCCAGGGCTTGGGGACCCCCATGGATGGGACCCCCCCAGGGCTGGGACCCCCAGGGCTTGGGGACCCCCATGGATGGGACCCCCCCAGGGCTGAGACCCCCAGGGCTGGGACCCCAAAGAATGGGATCCCAAAGGCTGGGATCCCAGGGGACAGAGATCTTGGGGATCCCCCTCCCCAGCACCCCCGAGCACCCACTGATTGTTAATGGTTTGGGGGGGTCCCCCAGGTACCGGGGCTCCCCGGGGGGGTTTCCGCGTGGCCTTCCCCCTTCGAACCAACTACATGTTCGCCCGGGCGCGGGGGACGCTGCGGCGGGCGCTGCGGGCGCTCTCCGCCTGCCTCTGGTTGCGCCCCGGGGGGGCCCCCGCCCTGGGCACCCCCTTTTCTTACGCCGCCCCCGGGCAACCCAACGAACTGGTGCTGCTGGCCTGGGGTGGGCGCCCCATGGAGCTGCTGGTGGATGATCAGGTGGGGGGGCTATGGGGGGGCTGGGGGGGGGGCGTGGGTGGATATGGGGGGGCTATGGGGGGCTGGGAGGAGGGGGGGCATGGGGGGTATGGGGGGGCTATGGGGAGTGGGGGGTATTGGGGGCTATGGGGGGGGCCATGGGTGGATATGGGGGGGCTATGGGGGGCTGGGAGGAGGGGGGGCATGGGGGGTATGGGGGGGCTATGGGGAGTGGGGGGTATTGGGGGCTATGGGGGGGGCCATGGGTGGATATGGGGGGGCTATGGGGGGCTGGGAGGAGGGGGGGCATGGGGGGTATGGGGGGGCTATGGGGAGTGGGGGGGTATTGGGGGGCTATGGGGGGGGCCATGGGTGGATATGGGGGGGCTATGGGGGGCTGGGAGGAGGGGGGCCATGGGGGGTATGGGGCGGCTATGGGGGGGCTGGGAGGAGGAGGGGGATGGGGGGGCTATGGGGGGGCTATGGGGGGTCCATGGGTGGATATAGGGGGGCTGTCAGGGGGCTGTGGGGGGCTGGGAGGAGGGGGGTTATGGGGTGCTATGGGGGGTATGGGGGGACTATGGGGGGTCCATGGGTGGATATGGGGGGGCTATGGGGGGGCTGGGAAGAGGGGGGGTATTGGGGGGCTGGGGGGTATGGGGGAGATATGGGGGTATTGGGGGGCTATGGGGTGCTGTGGGGTTATGGGGATGGGGGGGCTCTAGGGGTGCTGTGGGGGTGTGGGGAAGGGGGGCTCTGGGGGGGCTGTGGGGGGTATCGGGGTGCGGGGGGGCTCTGGGGGGACGCGCAGCCCGGTGGCCTCTGGGGCGGGGGGGGCTGGGTGCCCCCCCTGACAGGCCCCCCCAGGCGGTGCCGCTGGCCTTGTCCCCGTCCCCAGGCCGCTGGCAGCACGTCTGCGTCACCTGGGCGGCGGCGGGGGGCACCTGGCGCAGCTTCCAGGACGGGGTCCCCCGCGGCCGGGGCGGGGGGCTGGCGGCCGGGCACCCCCTGCGGCCCCGCGGCGTCCTCGTCCTCGGCCAGGAGCAGGTACGGGGGGGGTGGGGGGTGACAGGGGGTCGGGGGGTGACAGGGCGTTGGGGGGTGACATGGGGTCAGGGGGACACCTGGGGTCATGGGGTCAGGGGGTGACATGGGGTCAGGGGGTGACAGGGGGTCAGGGGGACACCCTGGGGTCACGGGGACACCTGGGGTCAGGGGGTAACATGGGGTCAGGGGGACACCTGGGGTCATGGGGTCAGGGGGTGACAGGGGGTCAGGGGGTGACATGGGGTCAGGGGGACACCCTGGGGTCATGGGGACACCCTGGGGTCACGGGGACACCTGGGGTCAGGGGGTGACAGGGGGTCAGGGGGTGACATGGGGTCATGGGGTCACCCTGGGGTCAGGGGTGACAGGGGGTCAGGGGGTGACAGGGGGTCATGGGGACACCCTGGGGTCATGGGGACACCCTGGGGTCAGGGGGACACATCCCCCTGTCCCCCTGCCACACGAGTGCCGTGTCCCCTTGTCCCTGTGCCACATGGGTGCCATGTCCCTGTGGGTGCCGTGTCCCCCCGTCCCCGTGCCACGTGGGTGCCATGTCCCCTTGTCCCCTTGTCCCTGTGCCACATGGGTGCCGTGTCCCCCCGTCCCCGTGCCACACGGGTGCCGTGTCCCCTTGTCCCTGTGCCACATGGGTGCCGTGTCCCCCCGTCCCCGTGCCACGCGGGTGCCGTGTCCCCTTGTTCCCCCGTCCCCGTGCCACGCGGGTGCCATGTCCCCTTGTCCCCTTGTCCCTGTGCCACATGGGTGCCGTGTCCCCCTGTCCCCGTGCCACACGGGTGCCGTGTCCCCTTGTCCCTGTGCCACATGGGTGCCGTGTCCCCCGTCCCCGTGCCACGCGGGTGCCGTGTCCCCTTGTCCCTGTGCCACATGGGTGCCGTGTCCCCCGTCCCCGTGCCACGCGGGTGCCGTGTCCCCTTGTTCCCCCGTCCCCGTGCCACGCGGGTGCCGTGTCCCCTTGTCCCCTTGTCCCTGTGCCACATGGGTGCCGTGTCCCCCCGTCCCCGTGCCACGCGGGTGCCGTGTCCCCTTGTCCCTGTGCCACATGGGTGCCGTGTCCCCCTGTCCCCGTGCCACACGGGTGCCGTGTCCCCTTGTCCCTGTGCCACATGGGTGCCGTGTCCCCCGTCCCCGTGCCACGCGGGTGCCGTGTCCCCTTGTCCCTGTGCCACATGGGTGCCGTGTCCCCCCGTCCCCGTGCCACGCGGGTGCCGTGTCCCCTTGTCCCTGTGCCACATGGGTGCTGTGTCCCCCCGTCCCCGTGCCACGCGGGTGCCGTGTCCCCTTGTTCCCCCGTCCCCGTGCCACGCGGGTGCCATGTCCCCTTGTCCCCTTGTCCCTGTGCCACATGGGTGCCGTGTCCCCCCGTCCCCGTGCCACGCGGGTGCCGTGTCCCCTTGTCCCTGTGCCACATGGGTGCCGTGTCCCCCGTCCCCGTGCCATGCGGGTGCCGTGTCCCCTTGTTCCCCCCGTCCCCGTGCCACGCGGGTGCCGTGTCCCCCCGTCCCCGTGCCACGCGGGTGCCGTGTCCCCGCGCCACGCGGGTGCCCCCCCTCCGTCTCCCCAGGACGCGCTGGGCGGCCGCTTCGACGCCACGCAGGCCTTCGTGGGGGAAATCTCCGACTTCCACCTCTGGGGCCGGGTGCTGGACGCGGCCGAGGTGGCGGCGGTGGCCGGGTGCAGCACCCGCCCGGCCGGGGACCTGCTGGCCTGGACCGAGGGTGGCCTCGAGCTGCACGGCGGTGTCACCACCCTGCCCTTTGACCCCTGCCCCTGAGCCCCCCTGGGTGCCTGGGTCCCTCCCCCCCCCCCAAACACCTGGGTGCCCCCCCGGACACCTGGGTCCCCCCCTGGGTGCCCCCCTGGGTGCCCCCACATGCAGCCCTTGACCCCTGGGTCCACTCTTGGGGGGTCCATCTTGCCCTTTGACCCCTGTCCCTGAGCCCCCCCCCCCCAAATACGTGGGTCCCCTCAGAAGGAGCCCCAGACCCCCCCTGGAAAGCCTGGGTCCCCCCAAAGGGAGCCCTCAAACCCCACCCAGGACGCCTGGGTCCTCCCCAAACACCTGGGTCCCCCCAGAAGGAGCCCCCCAAACACCTGGGTCCCCCCCCACGCAGCCCTTGAACCCCCCCAAACTCCTGGGTCCACTCTTGGGGGGGGGTCCCTCAGCCCCCCCAGATGCCTGGGTCCCCCCAGAAGGTGCCCCAGACCCCCCCAGAACACCTGGGTCCCCCATGAGCCCCCCCCAGACTCCTGCGTCCACTCTTGGGGGGGGTCCATCTTGCCCTTTGACCCTGTCCCTGAGCCCCCCCAGATACCTGGGTCCCCCCAAAGGGAGCCCCCAAACCCCCCTGGGTCACCTGGGTCCCCCTGGTGAGGGGGGGGGAGGGCAGCCCCATCTACCCCCAAAATGCTCTTTTTTCCCCCAAAAAACCCCATGAAATAAAACCTTATTTGGAGCCGCTGCCCCTGTCTGCGCCCCCACCCCCCCCCCCCCCCGAACCCCCCCCCCGGGGGAGACCCAGGACCCCCAAAGAGAGGCAGGACCCCCCCCATGTTCACCAGCTTTAATGGGGCAGAGCCATAAATAAGGGGGAGGGGGGCAGAGACCCCCCCCAGGGCCCCCCCTGAGCGAAACTGGGTGGGACTGGGGTGAACTGGGAGGGAGGAGGGGGCGCTGGGGGTGTACAGAGGAGTTTTGTCCACGCACACGGCTCGCCACACGCGTGTGCGCTCGCACACGCGTGTGCACACCTCATACACGGCTCACGCACGCCTCTAGCCTCGCACACGCCTCGCACACGCGTGTGCACACCTCACACACGGCTCACACACGCCTCTAGCCTCGCACACGCCTCGCACACGCGTGTGCACACCTCACACACGGCTCACACACGCCTCTAGCCTCGCACACGCCTCGCACACGCGTGTGCACACCTCATACACGGCTCACGCACGCCTCTAGCCTCGCACACGCCTCGCACACGCGTGTGCACACCTCACACACGGCTCACGCACGGCACGCACACGCCTCAGGCCTCGCACACGCCTCGCACACGCCTCGCACACGCCTCGCACACGCCAGCCTCCTGCTTCTGCCCAGCAGAAGCCCCACTCACACGCGTGTGCCCCGTGGGGTGCGTGGGGGTCTGTGTCCATGCACACGCGTTTGGGGGGGGGGGGGCAGTGCATCCCCAAAGAGGGGGTTGGGGGGGCCCCCCATGTTGTTCCAGGGGTCCCTCAGGGTTTGGGGGGGGCTTGGGGGTCCCCTTACGGTTTGGGGGGGTCCCCCAAGATCCAGGGGGGTCCACTTATGGTCCTGGGGGGGTCCCACGCTGTCCTGGGGGGTCCCCTCAAGATCAGGGGGGACCCCTTGTGGTCCTGGGGGGGGTCCCCCGAAATCCAGGGGGGTCCCCTGTTGTCCTCAGGGGTCACCTCAAGGTCTGGGGGGGGGTCCCTCAAGGTCCCTTGTGGTCCGGGGGGGTCCCATGAAGGGGGGCCCTGAGGGGTCTCCTCGTGGTCCTGGAGGGGTGCTGGGTCATCTTGGGGGTCCCTCATGGTCCTGGGGGGTCCCTTGAGGTCCAGGGAGTCCCTCGTGGTCCTGGGGGGTCCCTCACAGGTTGGGGGGGGACCCGGGGGGTCCCTCGTAGTCCTTGGGGGGTCCTGGTCCTTGGGGGGGTCCCGTGTGATCCAAGGAGGGTCCCTTGTGGTCCAGGGGTGTCCTGGGGGGGGGGTCCCTCATGGTCCGGGGGGGTCCCATGTGGTCCAGAAGGGTCCCTGGCGGTCCTGGGGGGGTCCCTGGTGGTCCTGAGGGGGTCCCTGGGGGATTTCTGGGGGGTCCCGGCCCCCCCCTCAGGGCTGCTCCTGCTTCTTCTTCACCGAAATGCGCTTCTTGCGGGCGGCCAGCATCTCGTAGAAGGGGTCGACGCTCACCGCTGCCCTGGGGGGGGGAACCACGGGGGTTTTGGGGTGCCCCTGGGTGTTTTGGGGTACCCCAGAGTGTGTTGGGGTGCCCCCTCTCCCTAGGACCCCCCCCAGTAACAGGCCTGGGCCCCTGGGTCCCCCCAGACGGTCCATGAAATGGTTCTAATGCATCCCCTGCCATGGGGAGCCCCGGGGGGGGTTGAGGACCCCCAGGAGGATTTGGGGGTCCCCGGGGGAGTTGAGGGTCCCCAGGGGGGTTGGGGTTCCCCAGGGGGGTGGATTTGGAATGGCCCCTCCCTCTGGGTCCCCCCAGATGGTCCCTAAAGTGATTCTAAGGCATCCCCACCCCATGGGGAGCCCCGGGGGGGTTGAGACCCCAGGAGGATTTGGGGGTCCCCGGGGGGGGTTGAGGGTCCCCAGGGGGGTTTGGGGGTCCCCAGGGGAGTCTGGGCTTCCCCAGGGGGGTGGATTTGGAATGGCCCCTCCCTCTGGGTCCCCCCAGATGGGTCCCTAAAGTGATTCTAACGCATCCCCCCCCCATGGGGAGCCCTGGGGGGGGGGGGGGTGAGGACCCCCAGGAGGATTTGGGGATCCCTGGGGGGGTTGAGGGTCCCCAGAAAGATTTGGGGGTCCCCAGGGGGGTTTGGGGGTCCCCAGGGGGGGTGGATTTGGAATGGCCCCTCCCTCTGCGTCCCCCCAGATGGTCCCTAAAAGTGATTCTAACGCATCCCCCCCTCCATGGGGAGCCCCGGGGGGGTGTTGAGGCCCCCCAGGAGGATTTGGAGGTGCCGGGGGGAGGTTTTTGGGGTGCTCACTGGATGGATTTGATCCACTCGTCCTTCTGGTCGCGGGTGGGGGCGGAGATGCGGTAGACGACGTGGTTGCCCTCCACCACCCGCCCGTCGGCCTCCGTCTTGCAGGCCTTGATCAGCTGCCCCTTGTTGTTGGGGATGTAGAGCTCGAAGCAGTGCTGGGGGGGGGCGGCACGTCAGGTTTGGGGGGGTCGGGGGGTTTGGGGGGGCTGGGGGAGCCGGGGGGGGATTGGAGATGGGGGAGGATGGGATGGGGGGGGATTGGGGACCCCAGGGGCAATGGAAGCCCCTTTTTGGGGGGGGGGGGGAGATGGAGAGGGAGCTGGGGGGCACGGTTGCCCCCCAAAATTGAGGGGGGGGTGTTTTGAGGATGGGGGAGATGTGGGGGGACACGGGGGGGACGTATGGGGGGACAGAGGGAATGGGGGGGTTGGGGGGAGAGGGGGCATGGGGGACCCCAGGAGACACGGGGAGCCCCTGGCTGGGGGGAGATGGAAGGGGAAAAGGGGGCATGGGTGTCCCCCCAAATTTGGGGGGGTCCTGGGGATGGGGGACACGTTGGGGGGAGACACAGGGCGGACATATGGGGGACAGAGGGAATTTGGGGGTTTTGGGGGGGCTGGGGGAGCCGGGGGGGCACTGGGAGATGGGAGAGGATGGGATGGGGGGGGATTGGGGACCCCAGGGGCAATGGAAGCCCCTTTTTTGGGGGGGGGGGGGGGGGGGAGATGGAGAGGGAGCTGGGGGGCACGGTTGCCCCCCAAAATTGAGGGGGGGTGTTTTGAGGATGGGGGAGATGTGGGGGGACACGGGGGGGACGTATGGGGGGACAGAGGGAATGGGGGGGTTGGGGGGAGAGGGGGCATGGGGGACCCCAGGAGACACGGGGAGCCCCTGGCTGGGGGGAGATGGAAGGGGAAAATGGGGCATGGGTGCCCCCCCAAATTTGGGGGGGTCCTGGGGATGGGGGACACGTTGGGGGGGACACACAGGGTGGACATATGGGGGGACAGAGGGAATTTGGGGGTTTTGGGGGGGACTGGGGGAGCCGGGGGGGGATTGTGAGATGGGGGAGGATGGGATGGGGGGGGATTGGGGACCCCAGGGGCAATGGAAGCCCCTTTTTGGGGGGGGGGGGGGGGGGAGATGGAGAGGGAGCTGGGGGGCAAGGCTGCCCCCCAAAATTGAGGGGGGGTGTCTTGAGGATGGGGGAGATGTGGGGGGACACGGGGGGGACGTATGGGGGGACAGAGGGAATGGGGGGGTTGGGGGGAGAGGGGGCATGGGGGACCCCAGGAGACACGGGGAGCCCCTGGCTGGGGGGAGATGGAAGGGGAAAATGGGGCATGGGTGCCCCCCCAAATTTGGGGGGGTCCTGGGGATGGGGGACACGTTGGGGGGGACACACAGGGTGGACATATGGGGGGACAGAGGGAATTTGGGGGTTTTGGGGGGGACTGGGGGAGCCGGGGGGGGGATTGTGAGATGGGGGAGGATGGGATGGGGGGGATTGGGGACCCCAGGGGCAATGGAAGCCCCTTTTTGGGGGGGGGGGGGGGGGAGATGGAGAGGGAGCTGGGGGGCAAGGCTGCCCCCCAAAATTGAGGGGGGGTGTCTTGAGGATGGGGGAGATGTGGGGGGACACGGGGGGGACGTATGGGGGGACAGAGGGAATGGGGGGGTTGGGGGGAGAGGGGGCATGGGGGACCCCAGGAGACACGGGGAGCCCCTGGCTGGGGGGAGATGGAAGGGGAAAAGGGGGCATGGGTGCCCCCCCAAATTTGGGGGGGTCCTGGGGATGGGGGACACGTTGGGGGGGACACACAGGGTGGACATATGGGGGGACAGAGGGAATTTGGGGGTTTTGGGGGGGACTGGGGGAGCCGGGGGGGGGATTGTGAGATGGGGGAGGATGGGATGGGGGGGGATTGGGGACCCCAGGGGCAATGGAAGCCCCTTTTTGGGGGGGGGGGGGGGGAGATGGAGAGGGAGCTGGGGGGCAAGGCTGCCCCCCAAAATTGAGGGGGGGTGTCTTGAGGATGGGGGAGATGTGGGGGGACACGGGGGGGACGTATGGGGGGACAGAGGGAATGGGGGGGTTGGGGGGAGAGGGGGCATGGGGGACCCCAGGAGACACGGGGAGCCCCTGGCTGGGGGGAGATGGAAGGGGAAAAGGGGGCATGGGTGCCCCCCCAAATTTGGGGGGGGTCTTGGGGATGGGGGACATGTTGGGGGGGACACACAGGGTGGACATATGGGGGGACAGAGGGAATTTGGGGGTTTTGGGGGGGCTGGGGGAGCCGGGGGGGGCACTGGGAGATGGGAGAGGATGGGATGGGGGGGGATTGGGGACCCCAGGGGCAATGGAAGCCCCTTTTTGGGGGGGGGGGGGGGGGGAGATGGAGAGGGAGCTGGGGGGCACAGTTGCCCCCCAAAATTGAGGGGGGGGTGTTTTGAGGATGGGGGAGATGTGGGGGGACACGGGGCGGACGTATGGGGGAGCAAAGGGAATGGGGGGGTTGGGGGGAGAGGGGGCATGGGGGACCCCAGGAGACACGGGGAGCCCCTGGCTGGGGGGAGATGGAAGGGGAAAAGGGGGCATGGGTGCCCCCCCAAATTTGGGGGGGGTCTTGGGGATGGGGGACATGTTGGGGGGGACACACAGGGCAGACATATGGGGGGACAGAGGGAATTTGGGGGTTTTGGGGGGGCTGGGGGAGCCGGGGGGGGCACTGGGAGATGGGAGAGGATGGGATGGGGGGGGATTGGGGACTCCAGGGGCAATGGAAGCCCCTTTTTGGGGGGGGGGGGGGGGAGATGGAGAGGGAGCTGGGGGGCACAGTTGCCCCCCAAAATTGAGGGGGGGGTGTTTTGAGGATGGGGGAGATGTGGGGGGACACGGGGGGGACGTATGGGGGGACAGAGGGAATGGGGGGGTTGGGGGGAGAGGGGGCATGGGGGACCCCAGGAGACACGGGGAGCCCCTGGCTGGGGGGAGATGGAAGGGGAAAAGGGGGCACGGGTGCCCCCCCAAATTTGGGGGGGTCCTGGGGATGGGGGACATGTTGGGGGGGACACACAGAGGGGACATATGGGGGGACAGAGGGAATGGGGGGGACTGGGGGGCCAGGGAACCATGGGGGACCCCAGGAGTCATGGGGGACCCCCTTGATGGGGGGAGGCGGAGGGGAAGCTGGGGGGCACGGGGGGGGGGGGCATTGGGGGGGGGACGGGACACGGGGTGGGGGGACACGGGGGGCTCACCGGTTTGCGGGGGTCCTCCACCTCGCGGATGCTCAGGTTCTCCAGGGGGATGATGCCCCGCGGCTCCTTGTCCTGGGGGGGGGGGGGGGGCACAGGGGTCAGGGGGGGCCCCTGGGGGGCACGGGGGGCCCCAGGGGTCCCCAGGGGCTCCGGGGGTCCCTGGGGAGTCCAAGGGGTGGCCCCCAGGGGCTTGGGAGGGGTCCCTGGGGTGTACAGGGGGCTTGGGGGTGTCCCTGGGAGAGCCCAAGGGGGCTTGGGGGGGCGGGCAGGGGCTCAGGGGGTCCATGGGGGAGCCCAAGGGGGCTTGGGGGAGGGGGCAGGGGCTCAGGGGGTCCCTGGGGGGGTCCCCCAGGGGCTCAAGGGGGGGCCCAGGGGGTTGGGGGGGGGGGGGTCCCTGAGGGAGCCCCCAGGGACTATGAGAGGGTCCCTTGGGGGGTCCAGGGTGGTCAGAGGGGGGCCCTAGGCGTTATGGGGGGTCCCCTGGGGTCCCCAGGGGTGGGGGGGGTCCAGGGGGACCCCAGCAGGGTTGGGGGGGGCCCCCCAGAGAGAACCAGGGGGTCGGGGGCAGGGGGGGTACAAAAGAGCCCAGGCAATAGGGGGGGGGGGCGGAATTCAGGGGGTCCCACAGGGTTTTGGGGGGCTGGGGTGGGGCAGGGGGGGATCAGAACACCCCAGGGGAGTTTGGGGGGGCCCGGGGGGGGGTTTTTTGGGGGGGCTGGGGGGGTCTTACCGTGGTGTACTCGAAGTAGTAGAGACAGTTGTCGGTGAGGATGAACCAACGCCGCTTCCACGTCTTCACCCGCCCGCCTGGGGGGGACAAGGGGGGGGCTCAAGGGGGGGCTGGGGGGGTCCAGGGGGGCTGGGGGGGGCTGGGGGGGGTCCTCAGGGGTCCCCCGAGGAGCCACGTGGATTGCGGGGGGGCTCCAAGAGGAATTGGGGGAGTAGATGGGGGGGGATGGATTGAGGGGGGCACAGATGGATTTGGGGGGGGGGCACACAGATGGATTTGGGGGGGGGCACACAGATGGATTTTGGGGGGGGGGGCACAAGTCCCAGAGCATCCTGGGAAGTCCCAAAGCATGCTGGGACTGGGGGGGGGGGGCACAATGGTTTTTTTGGGGGTGGGGGTCCCTGGGTGCTGCCCCCCGTCCCCCCCACTCCCCACCCCAGTACGTACCTCCTGGGGGGGCCGGGCCGGGCGTCGGCAGCGAGGGGGGGGGTTGGGGGGGGGTCGGGGGGGGGGGGGGGGGTGACGGGGACGGGGAGGGACAGACGGGGACAGACAGACGGAGGAAGAGAGAGAGGAAACGTCAGTCACGTCCGCATGGGAACCGGCCCCCCCCCGAACCCCTGGGGGAACTGGGGGGCACTGGGAGGGACTGGGAGGGAACTGGGGGGCACCAGGCAGCACTGGGAGGGTCCGAGAAAAGCCCAGTGGGATACTGGGGAAAACTGGGGGACGCTAGGAGGGCACCAAGAGGTACCTGGGAGGGACTGAGCAGGACTGGGAGGCACTGGGAAGGTCCAGGGAGGCACTGCAGGCGCACTGGGGGGGTACTGAGTAGGACTAGAGGGTACTGGGAGGGTACTGGGAGGGACTGAGCAGAACTTGGAGGCATTGGGAAGGTCCAGAATGGCACTGGGAGAGCACTGCGAGGGACTGAGCAGGACTGGGAGGCACTGGGAGGGACTGAGCAGGACTGGGAGGCACTGGGGAGGTCCAGGGAGGGACTGGGGGGGCACTCAGCAGGACTGGGAGACACTGGGAAGGTCCTGGGAGGTATCAAACAGGGCTGGGAGGCATTGGGGGGTACTGGGAAGGTCCAGGGAGACACTGGGAAGGCACTAGGAGGGACTGAGCAGGACTGGGAGGCACTGGGAAGGTCCAGAAAGGCACTGGGAGGGCACTGAGAAGGTCCAGAAAGGCACTGGGAGGGCACTGAATAGGACTGGGAAGCACTGGGAAGGTCCAGAGGCATGCAGGGGAATACTGGGAGGGACTGAGCAGGACTGGGAGGCACTGGGGGGCACTGGTCCTTGCCCAGTTTGGGGAGGGAACAGCAACAAAGAGCAGCAGGGACCCAGGGCAGCCGCAGAGGGGAGAGAAACAGAGAACAGAGAGGACCCAGGTATCCGGGGGGGGGGCGGGGCCAAAGGGAGGGGTGGGGCCGGGGTGGGGCGTGGCCAGGGAGGGGGCGTGGCTCACCCAGCTTGAGCAGCCAGCCCTCGCGGTCGGGGTTGAAGAAGGTGTGGGTCAGGTCGTTGCCGTCGTCCTCGGGGATCTTGAAGGGCTCGCTGCGGATGCTCTCATACAGGTTCTGGGGTGGGGAGGGGGCGGGGTCAGGCACAGGCCACGCCCATCTCGGCCACCCCCCCCCCCCCCAAGCCACCTACCCCACCCATGGGGCAGCACCGCCCCCCGCCCAAGAGCCCAGGGCTCCAGGTCTGTACACAGCCCCTGGCCCCGCCCACAGAGCCCATGGCCCCGCCCACAGAGCCACAAGGCCCGCCCACACCAACTGCCCCCAGCTAGAGACACAAGCCCCACCCCACAGCTACTGGCTCCACCCACAGAGCCACAAGCCCCACCCACAGAGCCACAAGCCCCGCCCCACAGCTACTGGCCCCACCTACACAGCCACAAGCCCCGCCCACACCAACTGCCCCCACCCACAGAGATGCAAGCCCTGCCCCACAGCTACTAGCCCCACCCACAAAGCTACAAGCCCCACCCACTGCTACTGGCCCCACCTACAGAGCCACAAGCCCCACCTACAGAGCCACAAGCCCCACCTACAGAGCCACAAGCCCCGCCCACAGCAACACAAGCCCTGCCCATATCCAGTGCCACTGCCCAGAGCCACAAGCCCCACCCAGTCACAGGCCCCGCCCAGAGCTACAAGCCCCACCCACCTTCCTTAGCTCCACCCAGAGCAAGTTTTACATCCCCTAACCCCAGCCAGCACAAGCCCCGCCCACACTCTGTGGCTCCACCCACAGAACCACAAACCCACCCACATCCCCAGCTCCACCCACAGAGCCCAGAGACACGCCCCCTCGAGGCCACACCCCCTCGACACAGCCACTCCCCCCGCAGCTCTGTGCCTCCTTGACACCTCCATGCCTTCACCTCTGCAGCCACACCCCTCGAGACCACGCCCACTAAAACCACGCCCATCGAGGCCACACCCCTACAGACCACACCCCCATGCCACTCAACACCACACCCACTATAGGCCACGCCCCCCAGCAGGTCTCTGCAATCACTGATGCCTCCACCCCCACGCCCCCACCCTCCCTTCAAGCCCCACCCCCAGGGCCCTCTAGGCCCCGCCCACTATAGGCCACACCCCCAGCAGCTCTCTGCCATCACTGATGCCTCCATATCTTCACACCCAAGCCCCGCCTTCCCCCCAAGCCCCGCCCCCAGGGCCCTATAGGCCCCACCCACTCTAGGCCACACCCCCAGCAGCTCTCTGCCATCAGATTCCTTCATGCCTTCACCCCAAGCCCCGCCCTCCCTTCAAGCCCCACCCTCCCTTCAAGCCCCGCCCTAGGGCCCTCTAGGCCCCGCCCACCATAGGCCACACCCCCAGCAGCTCTCTGCCATCACTGATGCCTCCATGCCTTCACCCCCAAACCCCGCCCTCTCCTCAAGCCCCGCCCTCTCCTCAAGCCCCACCCTCTCCTCAAGCCCCGCCCCTATAGTCCACACCCCCAGCAGCTCTCTGCCATCACTGATGCCCCCATGCCCTCACCCCCAAGCCCCCCCTCCACCCCTCAAGCCCCGCCCCCCGGCCCCACCCCCCTCAGGCCCCGCCCCCCCCGGGCCCCGCCCTACCCGCAGCAGCTCCTCGGGCAGGTCCCCGCCGTCGTTGATGCCGCGGTTCATGGCCACGAAGCGCTCGGCCGAGGGCTTGTCCCGCACGTTGGGGTTGTGCAGGCTGGTGTTGAGCATGATGACGGCGAAGGAGAGGACGTAGCACGTGTCTGGGGGCAGCGGGGGGTCACGGGGGGACCCCCAAAGCCGGGGGGGGGCACGGGGGGACCCCCACAGCATCCAGGGGACTTGGTGACAAAGGGGACCCCAACAGATGGGGGGGCATGGGGGGACCCCCACGGCATCCAGGGGACTTGGTGACAAAGGGGACCCCAACAGATGGGAGGGGGCATGGGGGGACCCCCACAGCTGGGGGGGGGCACGGGGGGACCCCCACAGCCTCCAGGGGACTTGGTGACAAAGGGGACCCCAACAGATGGGGGGGCATGGGGGGACCCCCACAGCTGGGGGGGCACGGGGGGACCCCCACAGCCTCCAGGGGACTTGGTGACAAAGGGGACCCCAACAGATGGGGGGGGGCATGGGGGGACCCCTACGGCATCCAGGGGACTTGGTGACAAAGGGGACCCCAACAGATGGGGGGGGCATGGGGGGACCCCCACAGCTGGGGGGGGCACGGGGGGACCCCCACAGCATCCAAGGGACTTGGTGACAAAGGGACCCCCACAGCCAGGGGGGCACAGGGGGACCCCCACAGCACGAGGAGGGGGGGGCGGTGCAGGGGCATGGGGACCCCAGTATCCAGGTGACTTGGTGACAAAGGGGACCCCAATAGCCAGCAGGGGGACCCCAAGAGACAGGGAAGGCATGGGGGGGAACCCAGGCATCCAGCCCCCCTCAGAGCCACCAGGGGGAGGGTGGGTGGGCGTGGCAGGGCGTGGCCCCCCCCCTCCCAGCCCTGGGGGACCCCCGCACCCCCCTACCCGTGCACTGGAAGACGCCGGGGTTGCAGAGGCAGTAGCGCTGGGCGAAGGCCTCCATCATCCGATCGATCTTCTGCGCCTCCCCCGGCAGCCGAAAGCTCCACAAGAACTGCCTGGGGTGGCGGGGGGGGGCACCCCAAATCCTTCACTGCACCCCAAAGTCCTCCCCAGGCGTCCCCCAAACCTCCACGGAGCCCCCAACGGCCCCAGCGACCTCCAAAAGCCTCCACAGGGCCCCCGAATCCTCCCCAGGACTCCCAAATCCTCCAGCAGATCCCTCAAATGCTTCCTGGGATCCCCAAAATCCTTCCTGGGACGCCCAAATTCGTCCAGCAGATCCCAAAAGTCCTTCCTGGGACCCCCAAAATTCTCCCCAGGACCCCAAAATCCTTCCTGGGATCCCAAAATCCTCCAGCAGATCCCTCAAATGCTTCCTGGGATCCCCAAAATCCTTCCTGGGACGCCCAAATTCGTCCAGCAGATCCCAAAAGTCCTTCCTGGGACCCCCAAAATTCTCCCCAGGACCCCAAAATCCTTCCTGGGATCCCAAAATCCTCCCCAGGACCCCCAAAATCCTCCAGCAGATCCCTCAAGTCCTTCCTGGGACCCCCAAAATTCTCCCCAGGACCCCAAAATTCTCCCTGGGACCCCAAAATCCTCTCCGGGACCCCAAAATCCTCCAGCAGATCCCTCAAATCCTCCCTGGGACCCCCAAAATCCTCCAGCAGATCCCTCAAGTACTTCCTGGGACCCCCAAAATTCTCCCCAGGACCCCAAAAACCTTCCTGGGACCCCAAAATCCTCTCCAGGACCCCCAAAATCCTCCAGCAGATCCCTCAAATCCTCCCTGGGAGCCCCAAAATCCTCCAGCAGATTCCTCAAGTACTTCCTGGGACCCCCAAAATCCTCCCCAGGACCCCAA
This sequence comes from Calonectris borealis, assembly GCF_964195595.1. NCBI lineage: Eukaryota > Metazoa > Chordata > Aves > Procellariiformes > Procellariidae > Calonectris > Calonectris borealis. Next base: position 40,629 of record NW_027441605.1, read on the forward strand.
AATCCTTCCTGGGACCCCAAAATCCTCCAACAGATCCTCCAAATCCTCCCCAGAACCCCCCAAATCCCCCATAATCCTCCATGTGACCCCCCAAATCTTCAAGGCATCCCCCAGACCCCCAATATCCCCCTCAATGTCCCTCCTTGGACCCCTACATACCCCCCCAAAGTCCCCGGGGCCCCTCAAACAGCCCCCAAAGACCACCCTGGTCCCCAAATAGCCCCCCAGGAACCCCCCAGGGTCTCAAAATGGCCCCCAACCCCCCAAAAGGCGCCCCCCCCAATTCCCTCCCAGGACCCCAGGTTGGCTCCCAAAGGCTCCCCCACTCCCCCAACCTCCCAAACAGCCCCCCAGGACCTCAAAATGGCCCCCAACCCCCTAAAAGGCCCCCAAATTCTCTTCCAGGACCCCAAGACCGCCCAGGCTCCCCCCAAATGGCTCCCCAACACCCCAAACAGGCCCCCCCACGGCCTCAAAATGGCTCCCAAAGGGCTCCCACCCCCCCAAAAGCCCCCCAAATTCCCTCCCAGGGACCCAGGCTGGCTCCCAAAGGCCCCCCAGCCCCCCCCCAGCCCCCCAAATGACCCCCCCAGGACCCTCACCTCAGTGCCTGCACCAGGTTGAGGTCCGTGAACTCGTGGAGGTCCACGAAGGCGTGCAGCACCCCGATATTGAACTCCTCCCTGGGTGGAGCCGAGCTGTCAATCATCACCAGAACCCACCCACATACACCCCCCCACCCATTCAAACCCCACCCACCACGCTGTCAATCACCCAGACCCTCCTCAGGCTTAACCTAAGGGGCTTGTCCTACCTCGGGGGGGGGCGGGGCTTGCCCAAAGGAAGCCCCACCCCTCCCAGGAAGCCCCACCCCCTCCCATGAAGCCCCTCCCAGGAAGCCCCGCCCCTTTCACGAAGCCCCCCGCCCCTCCCATGAAGCCCCACACCCCCTCCCACAAAGCCCCGCCTCTTTCACAAAGCCCCGCCTCTTTCACAAAGCCCCACGCCCCCTCCCACAAAGCCTTATGGCCCTCCCATGAAGCCCCACCCCCTCCCATGAAGCCCCACCTCTTTCACGAAGCCCCACACCCCCTCCCAAAGCCCCGCTCCTTTAATGAAGCCCCACCCCCTCCCACAAAGCCTTATGGCCCTCCCCCGACGCCCCGCCCCTCCCCGAGGCCCCGCCCCCTCCCACAAAGCCTTATGGCCCTCCCCCGAGGCCCCGCCCCCTCCCACAAAGCCTTATGGCCCTCCCCCGAGGCCCCGCCCCCTCCCACAAAGCCTTATGGCCCTCCCCCGAGGCCCCGCCCCCCCACTAAGCCTTATGGCCCTCCCCCGAGGCCCCGCCCCCATGAAGTCTTACGGCCCTCCCCAGGCCCCGCCCCCCCATGAAGCCTTATGGCCCTCCCCGTGGCACCGCCCCCTCCCCGAGGCCCCGCCCCCTCCCCCGAGGCCCCGCCCCCCATGAAGCCTTATGGCCCTCCCCAGGCCCCGCCTCCCCATGAAGCCTTATGGCCCTCCCCAGGCCCCGCCCCCCCATGAAGCCTTATGGCCCTCCCTGTGGCACCGCCCCCTCCCCCGAGGCCCCGCCCCCTCCCCGAGGCCCTGCCCCCCCATGAAGCCTTATGGCCCTCCCCAGGCCCCGCCTCCCCATGAAGCCTTATGGCCCTCCCCAGGCCCCGCCCCCCCATGAAGCCTTATGGCCCTCCCCAGGCCCCGCCTCCCCATGAAGCCTTACGGCCCTCCCCCGAGGCCCCGCCCCCTCCCCCCGAGGCCCCGCCCCTCCCCCCGAGGCCCCGCCCCTCCCCCCGAGGCCCCGCCCCCTCCCCCGAGGCCCCGCCCCCACCTCTCCCCCAGGTAGTCGCCGATGGCCGTCTTGTTGAGCCCCTCGCCCTTGTAGAGGAAGCGGGCGATGTCCTCGGCCGTGTGCCGCAGCAGCTCGTTCTCCACCAGGAACTGGATCCCCTGCACCCCCAAAACCCCCATCAGGGACCCAGGAATGGGGGAACACCCCCCCTCCCCCCCGGGGAGGGACGCGAGCACCCGGGAACCCCTCACCTTTTTGGGGTCCATGTTGAATTTCTTGCGGCCCATCCCCATCTTGCGGTTCCTCTGCAGGGTTTTGCTGAAGTTGGGGGGGGGTGTGTGTTAAATTAGGGTTGGGGGAGGTTAAAGTAGGGTCGAGGGGGCCCCCCAAACTTTGAGGGGTATTTTTGGGAGAACCCCAGAATCTGCAGTTCTAGGGGAAGGGTTTTGGGGGTCCCCTGGGCCCTGACAGAGACTGAGAAGACCCAAAGCCCCTGGGGGTGGGGTGTTAAATTAGGGTTGGGGGGGTTAAACTAGGGTCAGGGGGGGCCCCCCAAACTTTGAGGGGTATTTTTGGGAGAACCTCAGAATCTGCAGTTCTAGGGGAAGGGTTTTGGGGGTCCCTTGGGCCCTGACAGAGACTGAGAAGACCCAAAGCCCCTGGGGGGGGACGTTGGTGGTGTTAGGGGGTATTTAGGGGTCCTGGCATGGATTTTGGGGGGTCCTCAGGGTGTCTGGGTCCATCCCATGTGCTGGGGAGGGGTCTATTGGGGTCTCGGGGCCAGGTTTTGGAGGGTTTCCCGTGCCTGGGGAGGTAGATCTTGGTGGGGGTCTCTGTGTACAGGGGACCCCACGGCAGGTCTTTGGGGGTCCTGGTGGGTGTTTGGGGGGTATTTGGGAGACCCTGGAGGGGTTTCTGGGGTCTCAGGGGGGTATTTGAGGGCTCAAGGGGGGGTTCTGAGGTCTCAGGGGGGTATTTGAGGGCTCAAGGGGGTGTGTGGAGGTCCTGGGGGAGTTCTGCAGTGCCAAGGGGGGTATTTGGGGGTCCTGGGGGGGGTTCTGGGGTCTCAGGGGTGGTATTTTGTGGTTTTGGAGATGTATTTGGGGGCATCGGGTGGTATTTGGGGGTTCTGGAAGGGTATTTAGGGGTGCTAGGGGTATTTAGAAGCCCTAGGAGGGTTTCTGGGGTCTCAGGTGGGTTTTGGGGGGCCAGGAGGGGTATTTAGAAGCCTCAGGGGAACATTAGAGGCATGTGGGGGGGATTCTAGGCTCTCAGGGGGTATTCGGGGGTGCCAGGGGGGTATTCGGGGGCCTTGGGGGGGTGTTCTGGAGGCCCAGGTGGGTTTTAGGGGTCCTGAGGGGTATTTTGGAGCCTCAGGGAGGTATTTGGGGGTCCTGGGGGGGTATTTTGGAGCCTCAGGGAGGTATTTGGGGGTCCAGGGGGGTATTCTGGAGACTCAGGGAGGTATTTGGGGGTCCTGGGGGGTATTTTGGAGCCTCAGGGAGGTATTTGGGGGTCCTGGGGGGTATTTTGGAGCCTCAGGGAGGTATTTAGGGGTCCTGGGGGGTATTTTGGAGCCTCGGGCAGGTATTTGGGGGTCCAGGGGGGTATTTTGGAGACTCAGGGAGGTATTTGGGGGCCCAAGGGGGTATTTTGGAGCCTCAGGGAGGTATTTGGGGGTCCAGGGGGGTATTTTGGAGCCTCAGGGAGGTATTTAGGGGTCCTGGGGGGTATTTTGGAGCCTCGGGCAGGTATTTGGGGGTCCAGGGGGGTATTTTGGAGACTCAGGGAGGTATTTGGGGGTCCTGGGGGGTATTTTGGAGCCTCAGGGAGGTATTTGGGGGTCCAGGGGGGTATTTTGGAGCCTCAGGGAGGTATTTGGGGGTCCTGGGGGGTATTTTGGAGCCTCGGGGAGGTATTTAGGGGTCCTGGGGGGTATTTTGGAGCCTCGGGGAGGTATTTGGGGGTCCGGGGGAGTATTTTGGAGCCTCGGGGAGGTATTTGGGGGTCCTGGGGGGGTGTTTGGGGGGTACCTGCCCTCGTTGGCCTCCAGCCCCTCGACCTCGCTCATGGCCTCGCTCAGCTCCTCCCGCAGGCGCTGGATCTCCCCCAGCAGCTCCTGCTTGCGCCGCCGGATGCTCTCCAGCTCCAGCCGCTCCTCCGCCGTCAGGTCGGGGGGCACTGGAGGGGGGCCAGGGGGGCTCAAAGCCCCGCCCCCTTCCCTGAGGCCCCGCCCCCTGTCCCTGATCCCGCCCCCTTCCCGGAGGCTCCGCCCCATCCCACCCCCTGCCCCAGAACACGGCCCCCCAGCCCCAGACTCATGAGCCCTAGGCCCTAACCCCGCCCCCTTGGCCCTAACCCCGCCCCTTTTTACTAAAGCCCCGCCTTAACACACCTTCCACACAACCCCGCCCCCTTTCTCTCGAAGCCCCTGTCCACCGAGGCCCCGCCTGTACGCCTCTAGCCCCGCCCCTTTCCCCTTAAACCCCGCCTACATGCAACTCCATATGCAGGGACACGCTGACAAAGAGGGCGTGGCCCAGCCGAAAGGGGGCGTGGCCCAGCCGAAAGGGGGCGTGGCCCAGCCGGTCACATCTACACCCCCTCCCTGCCATTGAATGGTTTCACCCGCTGCGCCCCCCGGGGGGGGAGTGGTGAATCCTTGTCACGTGACCGCTCCCCCCGGGGAATGCTGCGGGCCCATCACGTGACCACCTCCCGCCCCTCCCCTCGGAATTGGCCCCACGCGGCCACCGTAGCGCCCGCCCCCCCCGGGGGGCAAATGGCCCCTCTCCCCCCCCCCCCCGCCCCCTCAGGGCCTACCATAGACTCCGTCCTCCATGGCGGCCGGGGCGGCCGCTCGCGCCGGGCCGGGGCTGCTCCGTCCGTTCCTCTCGTCTCCTCCGCCCTCCGCCGCGGCGGCGCCCGCCCCGCCCGGGCCCGCCCCGCGCTGCCGCCGCAGCCAATAAGCGGTCGCGCACCTGAGGGACAGGCCAAAAGGCCAATCGGAGCGGACGCTAGGACGTAGCCCGCCGCCGCGTGATGATTGGCAGCACGCAGTAACCAATGAGAGGCCGGACAACCCCTAATTGGGTGATAGGCAGCCACGCTAACCAATGAGCGGTCACAACCACCTCTTTAAGGCGGGGCAGAGCCAATAAAGCTCGAGGGGTTCCTAGCCCCGCCTCTCTCCGTGACTGACAGGCCTAGCAGCCAATGGGAGGGCGGGATAGCCTGCAGGGTGAGGCTTGCCCCGTTGCTGAGGGCCTGGCTGGTTGCTAAGGGCCTCATGAATATTAACATACCTCGTTAATATTAATCAGATGCCGTTAGCCCACGGGGGTGACACCACCCCCCCCCCCCCATCAGTCCCCACTGATGAGGTCACCGTGGATTCCCTCAGGTTGCCATGGCAACAGCCCAGCGACACCCCCCCCCCGCCGTTACCATGGCGACCCCCCCCAAAAACCACACCCATTACCATGGCAACCAGACGGCCACTCGGTTCCCCCCACGTCCCGCTGTGTCCCCCCGTGTCCCCCCATGTCCCGTGTCCCCCCCGTGTCCCCCCAAATCCCCCGTGTCCCCCATCCCCACACCCCTCCGTGTCTCCCCGTGACCCCCCGTGTCCCCACGTCCACCATGTCCCCCCACATCCCCCCCCGTCTCCCCCAAAGTCCCCCGTGTCCCCCCATCCCCACGTCCCCCCGTGTCCCCCCGTGTCCCGTGTCCCCCCCCGCGCCACTTCCAGAGATTCAATTTTATTTTAAAGAGCGAAATTTCCGTAAAAATCCATGCAGGGGGGGCGGGGCCGAGCCCCCCGGGGGGGGCGGCGCCCGGCGCTGTACAGTGGGCGGGGCCTGTGGGAGGAAAGGGGAGGGGCCTGCGCGGGGCGGGGCTGTACAAGAGGCGGGGCTATACAGAGGGGCGTGGCCTGGGGCACCCGGCACTGCACGTTCTCGCGGGGGGGGGGGAGCTCCCAACGATCCCGGCCCCCCCTCCCCCCCCAATTAACCGACATTCGTTAATGGGGCCGGGCGGGGGACACTGGGAGTGACTGGGAGCGACTGGGAGCGATGAGGAGGGAGACTGGAAGTGGCTGGGAGCGATGCGGAGGGGAACTGGGACCAACTGGGGAGACTGGGAGTGACTGGGGGGCACTGGGAGCAACTGGGGAGGACTGGGAGCGACTAGGGGGGCACTGGGAACGACTCGGGGGGGCGACTGGGAGCAACTGGGCAGTTACTGGGAGCAACTGGGCTGAGACTGCATGGGAGAGCCCAGCTCTGCAGCCGGCCCAGGGCACTGGGGGATACTGGGAGCATTGGGTGAACTGGGAGCTATTGGCACGGCACTGCCTGGAGACTGGGCCGTACTGGCCCGATGCTGCCCAGGGAACTGGGCCGTACTGGTCCGATGCTGCCCAGGGAACTGGGACATACTGGGCCAATACTGCCCAGGGATCTGGGCTGTACTGGTCCAATACTGTTGAGCAAACTGGGCTGTAGTGGTCCGATATTGCCCAGGGAACTGGGCCATACTGGTCTGACAGAACCCACAGGTCTGGGTGTTACTGGTCCAAGGCTGCCAAGGAAACTGGGCATTACTGGTCCCATATTGGCCAGGGAACTGGGAGATACTGGTTTGAGACTGCCCAGGGACTGGGCAATACTGGTCCATATTGCTCAGGGACTGGGGGGGAGGGGGGTGTCCCGGGGGTGCCACTGCCCCCCCCCAGCCCCCCCCTAAGGCACAGGGACCCCCCCGAGCTGGGCGGGGGGGTGGGGTGTCCCTGGGGACCCCCCAAAAAGGAGCAGGTTGGGGGGGAGCAAAAGTGACGGCGGTTTCAGGGCCCCCCCTGCCAAGAGATGGCGGTTTTGGGGACCCCCCCCCAAGAGACGGCAGTTTCGGGGTCCCCCCAAGAGATGGCGGTTTCAGGGACCCCACCCAAAAAACCCGCGGTTTCGGGACCCCCCCCAAGAGACAGTGGTTTTGGGGACCCCCCCCCAAGAGACGGCAGTTTCGGGGTCCCCCCAAGAGACAGTGGTTTTGGGGACCCCCCCCCAAGAGACGGCAGTTTCGGGGTCCCCCCAAGAGACAGTGGTTTTGGGGACCCCCCCTCAAGAAATGGTGGTTTCAGCCCCCGCTAAGAGACGGCGGTTTCGGGGGCCCCCCCCCCCCAAAGAGACAGCGGTTTCAGACCCCCCCCCAGGCGGTGGCAGTTTTGGGGACCCCCTCCAAGACATGGCAGTTTCAGGGTCCCCCCCAAGAGTCGACGGTTTCGGGGGACGCCCCCCAAAACACAGCAGTTTCAAGGGACCCCCCCAAAGACATGGCGGTTTCGGGGGGCCCCTCACGAGATGACGGTTTCAGGGCCCCCCCCCCCCCCAAAAGACAGCGGTTTCAGGGGGGCCCCGTGGGAGGGGCTCGGAGCTGGCACAGAGTTTAGCCCTTGGTGGATCGGGGGGGGGGGGGGAGCCCCCAAATCTCCCCATCCCCAATGGGGACCCCCGGGGACCCCCAAATCCCGCCCCCCCCCCCCAGCACATGGCGGGGGGGGGCACAGCCCTGCCCGCCCGCGGGAGGGCCGGGGGGGTGAGGAGGAGGAGGAGGAGGGGAGGAAGGTGAGGAGGAGGAGGAAGAGGAGGGCAGGAGGATGAGGATGAGGAGGGGAGGAGGAAGGTGAAGAAGGCAGGAGGAGGATGAGGATGAGAGAGGAAGGTGAAGAAGGCAGGAGGAGGATGAGGATGAGGAGGGGAGAGGAAGGTGAAGAAGGCAGGAGGAGGAGGAGGATGAGGAGGGGAGGAGGAAGGTGAAGAAGGCAGGAGGAGGATGAGGATGAGGAGGGGAGGAGGAAGGTGAAGAAGGCAGGAGGAGGATGAGGAGAGCGGGAGGAAGGTGAAGAAGGCAGGAGGAGGATGAGGATGAGGAGGGGAGAGGAAGGTGAAGAAGGCAGGAGGAGGATGAGGATGAGGAGGGGAGAGGAAGGTGAAGAAGGCAGGAGGAGGATGAGGATGAGGAGTGGAGAGGAAGGTGAAGAAGGCAGGAGGAGGATGAGGATGAGGAGAGCGGGAGGAAGGTGAAGAAGGCAGGAGGAGGATGAGGATGAGGAGGGGAGGAGGAGGAAGAGGAGGGCAGGAGGAAGATGAGGAGGGGAAGAGGAGAATGAGGAGGGCTGGAGGAAGATGAAGAAGGCGGGAGGAAGATCAGGATGAGGAGGGGAGGAGGAAGATGAGGAGGAGAGCAGGAGGATGAGGAAGGCAGGATGAAGGTGAGGATGAGGAAGCGAGGAGGAAGATGAAGAGGGCAGGAGGAAGGTGAGGAAGAGTAGGGGAGGATGAGGGTGAGGAAGAGGAGGAGGTCGGGAGGAAGGTGAGGAGGAGGAGGGCAGCAGGAGGAGGAAGGCAGGATGACGGGGAGGATGAGGAAGGCAGGAGGAAGATGAGGCTGAAGAGCGCAGGAGCTGAGGCAGTGGGGAGGGTCTGGGGGGGGTCGCAGGGGGGTTCGGGGGTCCCGGGGGGGGGTCTGGGGGTGCCCAGGGGGTCCCAGGGGGGTCCCGGGAGGGGTCTGGGGGTGCCAGGGGGTCCCAGGGGGTGTCTGGAGGTGCCCAGGGGGGTCCCAGGGGTGTCCGGGGGTCCCAGGCGGGGTCTGGGGGTGCCCAGGGGGCCCCAGGGGGGTCCCGGGGTGGGTCTGGGGGTGCCAGGGGGTCCCAGGGGGGTCACGGGGGGGTCTGGGGGTGCCCAGGGGGTCATGGGGGTCCCGGGGTGTCCCTAGACTGGGGTGATCTTGCGGTTGAGGGTGCTGGTCCCCGAGGGGGGTCCCGGGGGGGTCCCAGGGGGTCCCGGGGGGTCTGGGGGGCCCCGGGGTGCCCCTAGACGGGGGTGGTCTTGCGGTTGAGGGTGCTGGTCCCCGAGGGGGGTCCTGGGGGGGTCCCGGGGGGTCTGGGGGGCCCCGGGGTGCCCCTAGACGGGGGTGGTCTTGCGGTTGAGGGTGCTGGTCCCCGAGGGGGGTCCCGGGGGGGTCCCAGGGGGTCCCGGGGGGTCTGGGGGGCCCCGGGGTGCCCCTAGACGGGGGTGGTCTTGCGGTTGAGGGTGCTGGTCCCCGAGGGGGGTCCTGGGGGGGTCCCGGGGGGTCTGGGGGGCCCCGGGGTGCCCCTAGACGGGGGTGGTCTTGCGGTTGAGGGTGCTGGTCCCCGAGGCGCTGTCGGGGGGGCCCCCGGGGGGGTCCTTCCCAAAGGCGTTATGCAACTGCAAAAAGGGGGGTCCGGGGGTGCCGGGGGGGGGCGGGCCGGGGGGTCCCTCCCGAGAAAGGGTGTACATAGAGATATCAGCCGGAGGGGGTCCCCCCCCACCCCCCCCCGATTTCCCCGGGGGGGGGAGGGGCGGCGGAGGGGGAGGGGAAGCGTCTCGCGACCGTCCCGGTTCGCTTGAACGAGAACTGGAGCGAGACCGTCGTCGAGGTCGAGGTCGGGGACCTGGGGGGACACGGGGTGGGGGAGGAGGTGGAGGGGGTCCCGGTCCCCCCCCAGGACCCCCCCGGGCTTTGCGGTGCCGTTCGATGTAGAGGTTGACGGCGAGGACGCCGATGGCCTCGGCCAGGATGAAGGAGAGCCCCCCGAAATAGAAGGACCAGCCGTAGGAGTAATGGCTCTTCTTGTCCTCGTCCCGCTTGGTCCCCGGGTCCCCCGCGTTGGCCGAGATGTAGACGATCACCCCGATGATGTTGCTGAGGCCTGGGGGGGGGGGGGGGACAAGGGACAGGCAGGGGACAGGGGATGAAGGACGGGGGTGATGGGGATGAGGGACGGGCAGGGGACAGGGGAGAGGGGACAAGGGACGGGCAGGGGACAAGGGACAGGGGACAGGGGATGAAGGACGGGGGTGATGGGGATGAGGGACGGGCAGGGGACAGGGGACAGGGTCAAGGGACGGGCAGGGGACAAGGGACAGGGGACAAGGGACAGGCAGGGGACAAGGGACAGGCAGGGGACAAGGGAGAGGGGACAAGGGACAGGCAGGGGACAAGGGACAGGCAGGGGACAAGGGAGAGGGGACAAGGGACAGGCAGGGGACAAGGGACAGGCAGGGGACAAGGGAGAGGGGACAAGGGACAGGCAGGGGACAAGGGAGAGGGGACAGGGGACAAGGGACAGGCAGGGGACAGTTTGATCAGGTGACTGATCCCTTGACCCCCTCCCCAAGGGATCCCCCTGGGATGTGGGGGAGCCCCACCCCTCCAGGGACCCTCGCTGGGATCTAGGGGACCCCCCCAGGGACCCTCGCTGGGATCTAGCGTGACCCCCCCCAGGGATCCTCACTGGGATCTAGGGTGACCCCCCCCAGGGATCCTCGCTGGGATCTAGGGCACCCTCACTGGGATCCTCACCGGGATCTAGGGGACCCTCCCTCACCCCCCCAAGGGGTCCTGCCTGGGATTGGGGACCCCTCCCCAAGAGACCGGGGGATGTGGGGAAGCCCCTCCCCTCCAGGGACCCTCGCTGGGATCTAGGGGACCCCCCCCAGGGACCCTCGCTGGGATCTAGCGTGACCCCCCCCAGGGATCCTCACTGGGATCTAGGGTGACCCCCCCCAGGGATCCTCGCTGGGATCTAGGGGACCCTCACTGGGATCCTCACCGGGATCTAGGGGACCCTCCCTCACCCCCCCAAGGGGTCCTGCCTGGGATTGGGGACCCCTCCCCAAGAGACCGGGGGATGTGGGGAAGCCCCTCCCCTCCAGGGACCCTCGCTGGGATCTAGGGGACCCCCCCCAGGGACCCTCGCTGGGATCTAGGGGACACCCCCAAGGATCCTCGCTGGGATCTAGGGGACCCCCCCCAGGGATCCTCGCTGGGATCTAGGGTGACCCCCCCAGGGACCCTCGCTGGGATCTAGGGGACCCCCCCCAGGGATCCTCGCTGGGATCTAGGGGACCCCCCCCAGGGACCCTCGCTGGGATCTAGGGTGACCCCCCCCAGGGATCCTCGCTGGGATCTAGGGTGACCCCCCCCAGGGATCCTCGCTGGGATCTAGGGCACCCTCACTGGGATCCTCACCGGGATCTAGGGGACCCTCCCTCACCTCCCAAGGGGTCCTGCCTGGGATCGGGGACCCCTCCCCAAGAGACCGGGGGACCCGGGGGATCCCCCCCCCCCCCAACTGACCGGCGGCGACGAAGAGGATGCCGGCGCCGAGGACGAGGCTGGTGCGGGCGCGGCGCAGGCGGCTGGCGGCCACGCAGACCCCGCCCAGCAGCAGGAGGACGGCGCTCAGGATCGGGAAGATGCTGGAGGCCCGGACCACCCCTGCGGGACCCCACCCCCTCGTTAGAACCGGCCAATGGGAGCCCCGGGAGCTGGCAGCCAATCAGAGGCCACGCATGGTGTGGGATCTGTTAGCTCCGGCCAATGGGAGTCTGTTAGGTAGATGGCCAATCAGAGCTCACGAATAGTAGGGGATCTGGCAGCCCCGGCCAATGGGAGCCCCGGGGCTGGCGACCAATCGGAGCGCATGAATAGCATGGGGATCTGTCAGCTCCGGCCAATGGGAGCCCCAGGGCTGGCGACCAATCGGAGCGCATGAATAGCATGGGATCTGTTAGCCCCGGCCAATGGGAACCTGTAAGGTAGATGGCCAATCAGAGCTCACGATTAGTGTGGGATCTGTCAGCCCTGGCCAATGGGAGCCCTTCAGGCTGGCAGCCAATCAGACCCCATAAGCACCCTGGGATCCACCAGCACCAGCCAATGGGAGCTCCCCAGGCTGCGGCCAATCAGAGCCTGCGAGCCCCATAGGGATCCGTCAGCCCCCAGCCAAAGGGAGCCCTTAAAGGCATCAGCCAATCACAGGAGAGATCTTTGAGGGTGGGAACCAATGAGGAGAAAGGAGGACTGCGGTCAGGAGCCAATCACAGCACAGAGGCTCCTGTGGCTCTGCGACCAGCAACCAATTGGAAAGGAAAATTTCTTAAGGGAGGGGGAGAGCCAATCAGAGCACAGGATCTCCAGGTCCATTGACACCACCAGCCAATAGGGGCGCAGGGTGCCCTGCGTCTTGAACCAATTAAACCCTGGGGCAACCCCCTGCCCGGAGCTACAGCCAATCAGAACTAGGCATGTGCTCCCTGTAGTTAGACCATCAACCAATCAGCAGGGCAGGTTTCCTAGCAAAGCAGCCAATCAGAACGCAGCCCCCCCTCCACCGCTCCGAGGCCCGCAGCCAATCAGAAGGCAGAACCCTGACCCTCGGCATCCCTGTTGCTATGGGCGGGGCGTTGCCATGGGATCCCTGTTGCTAGGAGACCCGCCCTGTTGCCAGGAGAGCCCCGTTGCTAGGGGGCGTGGCTAGAGACTCGGTTGCCATGGGAGCGGCATGGCTGGGGCAGTTGCCATGGTGATGCCAGAGTGGTTGCCGGGCCAATGCCAGGGCATCACCAGGATGATGCTGAGGCGGTTGCCAGGGTGGTTGCCAGGGCAACAGGAGGGCGGTTGCCAGTTCATCGCCATGGCAACGCCAGGGCATCACCACAGCAACGCCAGGGCATCACCGGGATGCTGACAACCCAGTCGCCAGGGCAACGCCAAGCCGGTTGTCAAGGCATCACCGTGACGATGCCGGGGTTGTTGCCATGGCAATACCACAGCGGTTGCCAGGGCAATGCCAGGGTAACGCCGGGACATCGCTGGGGTGATGCCAAGGCGGTTGCTGGGGCGATGGCGGGGCGGTTGCCGGGGCGATGGTGAGGCGGTTGCCGGGGTGATGGCGAGGCGGTTGCCGGGGTGATGGCGAGGTGGTTGCCGGGGTGATGGCGGGGCGGTTGCCGGGGCGATGGCGGGGTGGTTGCCGGGGCGACGGCGGGGCGGTTGCCGGGGCGACTCACGGAGCAGGTACTCGGCGCTGTCGTGGTCGTACTCCATGTCCTCGGGGAAGTGGTTGATCTTCAGGCACAGCCCCCGCTTCAGGCCTGCGGGGACACGGGGACGGCTGCCGCGGGGACACTGCGGGGACACCGCGGGGACACCGCGGGGATGGGGACGGGGACACCGCAGGGACACTGCGGTGATGGGGACAGGGATGGGGACGGGGACACCGCGGGGACACTGCGGGGATGGGGACGGGGGCACCGCGGGGACGGGGACACCGCGGGGATGGGGACGGGAATGGGGACGGGGACACCGCGGGGACAGAGATGGGGACACTGCAGGGACAGGGACACCAAAAGAAGGGTGGGGACATCATGGGGACAGGGACACCATGGGGATGGGGACACCATGGGGATGGGGACATCATGGGGACGGGGCCACCATGGGGACGGGGACACCAAAAGAAGGGTGGGGACACCATGGGGACAGAGACACCATGGGGATGGGGACACCGTGGGGACGGGGACACCAAAAGAAGGGTGGGGACATCATGGGGACAGGGACACCATGGGGATGGGGACACCATGGGGACGGGGACACCGTGGGGACGGGGACACCAAAAGAAGGGTGGGGACACCATGGGGACAGAGACACCATGGGGACGGGGACACCGTGGGGACGGGGACACTGCGGGGACGGGGACACCATGGGGACAGAGACACCATGGGGATGGGGACACCGTGGGGACGGGGACACCATGGGGACGGGGACACTGCGGGGACGGGGACACCGTGGGGACGGGGACACCGTGGGGACGGGGACACCAAAAGAAGGGTGGGGACACCATGGGGACAGAGACACCATGGGGACAGAGACACCATGGGGACGGGGACACTGCGGGGACGGGGACACCGTGGGGACGGGGACACCGTGGGGACGGGGACACCAAAAGAAGGGTGGGGACATCATGGAGACAGGGACACCATGGGGACGGGGACACCAAAAGAAGGGTGGGGACATCATGGAGACAGGGACATCATGGAGACAGGGACACCATGGGGACGGGGACACCAAAAGAAGGGTGGGGACATCATGGAGACAGGGACACCATGGGGATGGGGACATCATGGGGATGGGGACATCAAAAGAAGGGTGGGGACACCATGGGGACAGAGACACCGTGGGGATGGGGACACCGTGCGGACGGGGACACCGTGGGGACGGGGAGGGGGCCACCACGGGCCACCTCCGACTGTGGCACCGCGGGGCTGCGGGACCCCCAACACCAGGAGCTGCCCCCAGCAGTGCCACCACCACCGCGCTGCGAGCTTCCCCCGACAGTGCCATGAACCTCCCCGACGGTGCCACAACGCTGCGAGCTTCCCCCCACGGTGCCGTGAGCTTCCCCCCACGGTGTCGCAATGCTGTGAGCTTCCCCCAACAGTGCCGCGACGCTGCGAGCTTCTCCCAAAGATGCCATGAACATCCCTCAAGGATGCCACGCTGCTGCGAGCTTCCCCCAACGGTGCCATGAACCTCTCCCTCCCGTGACATGATGCTGTGAGCTTCCCCCAACGGTGCCACGCTGCTGCGAGCTTCCCCCAACAGTGCCGTGACGCTGCGAGCTTCTCCCAAAGATGCCACGAACATCCCTCAATGACGCCACGCTGCTGCGAGCTTCCCCCAACGGTGCCGCAATGCTGCGAGCTTCCCCCCAAGGACGCCACGATGCTGCAAACTTCCCCCAACAGTGCCACGCTGCTGCGAGCTTCCCCCGACAGTGCCGTGACGCTGCGAGCTTCTCCCAAAGATGCCACGAACATCCCTCAAGGATGCCACGCTGCTGCGAGCTTCCCCCAACAGTGCCATGAACCTCTCTCCCCTGTGCCACGCTGCTGCGAGCTTCCCCCAACAGTGCCATGAATCTCTCTCCCCTGTGCCACGCTGCTGCGAGCTTCCCCCGACAGTGCCATGAACCTCTCTCCCCTGTGCCACGCTGCTGCGAGCTTCCCCCGACAGTGCCGCGATGCTGCGAGCTTCCCCCCAAGGATGCCACGAACATCCCTCAATGACGCCACGCTGCTGCGAGCTTCTCCCAACAGTGCCGTGAACCTCCCCCAACAGTGCCGTGAACCTCTCTCCCCTGTGCCACGAAGCTGCGAGCTTCCCCCAACAGTGCCATGAGCCTCTCCCTCCCGTGCCACGATGCTGCGAACTTCCCCCGACAGTGCCACGATGCTGTGAGCTTCCCCCGACAGTGCCACGATGCTGCGAACTTCCCCCAACAGTGCCACGATGCTGCGAGCTTCTCCCAACAGTGCCACGATGCTGCGAGCTTCTCCCAACAGTGCCGTGAACCTCCCCCAACGGTGCCGTGAACCTCTCCCTCCCGTGCCACGATGCTGCGAACTTCCCCCGACAGTGCCACGATGCTGCGAACTTCCCCCGACAGTGCCGCGATGCTGCGAGCTTCTCCCAACAGTGCCACGCTGCTGCGAGCTTCCCTCAACAGTGCCACGATGCTGCGAGCTTCTCCCAACAGTGCCGTGAACCTCCCCAACGGTGCCGTGAACCTCTCTCCCCTGTGCCACGCTGCTGCGAGCTTCCCCCAACGGTGCCATGAACCTCTCCCCCCGTGCCATGATGCTGCGAGCTTCCCCTGACAGTGCCGCGATGCTGTGAGCTTCCCCCGACAGTGCCACGATGCTGCGAACTTCCCCCAACAGTGCCACGCTGCTGCGAGCTTCCCCTAACGGTGCCATGAACCTCTCTCCCCTGTGCCACGAAGCTGCGAACTTCCCCCGACAGTGCCACCACCCCCCCGCACCCCCACCCACCTTCGAGGCAGCAAATCCGCCAGAGCCCGGAGTGGGTCAATCCGCCGGGATCGCGACGATCGCGATGAGCCGCGTCCTCGCCGGAGATGTTGCTGGTGTTGCAGATGAAGGCGCGGGCGTAAAGCCAGTAGTCGGTGCCGATGGCGATGGTCATGAGGCCGAAGGCGGCGAAGGCGCCCACCGTGGTGAGCAGCACCTGCACCCCCTTCTCGCACCAAACCACCCCCTCCCCATTCCAGCGCTTGAGCGACTCCAGCCTGAACCGGACCCCGGGGAAAACCCCGGCTGGATCCCGACCCCCCCACACCCCCCCACCGGGACGGGGGCACCCGGGCGTTTGGGGGGGGAGGGGGTGCAGGGGGGCACCGGGGCGTTCGGGTGGGGAGGGGGGGAGGGGTGCAGGGGGGCACCCGGGCGTTTGGGGGGGGGAGGGGGTGGGGGGTGCAGGGGGGCACCCGGGTGTTCAGGTGGGGAGGGGGTGGGGGGAGCAGGGGGGCACCCGGGCGTTTGGGTGGGGAGGGGGGGAGGGGGTGCAGGGGGGCACCCGGGCGTTTGGGGGGGGGAGGGGGGGAGGGGGTGCAGGGGGGCACCCGGGCGTTTGGGTGGGGAGGGGGTGGGGGGTGCAGGGGGGCACCCGGGTGTTCGGGTGGGGAGGGGGTGGGGGGTGCAGGGGGGCACCCGGGCGTTCGGGTGGGGAGGGGGTGGGGGGTGCAGGGGGGCACCCGGGTGTTCAGGTGGGGAGGGGGTGGGGGGTGCAGGGGGGCACCCGGGCGTTTGGGTGGGGAGGGGGTGACGGGGTGCAGGGGGGCACCTGGGTGTTCAGGTGGGGAGGGGGTGGGGGGTGCAGGGGGGCACCCGGGCGTTTGGGTGGGGAGGGGGTGACGGGGTGCAGGGGGCACCCGGGTGTTCAGGTGGGGAGGGGGTGGGGGGTGCAGGGGGGCACCCGGGCGTTTGGGTGGGGAGGGGGTGACGGGGTGCAGGGGGCACCCGGGTGTTCAGGTGGGGAGGGGGTGGGGGGGTGCAGGGGGGTACCTGGGCGTTTGGGTGGGGAGGGGGTGACGGGGTGCACGGGGGGCGGGGGGGACACCCCCAAGCGTTCGGGAACCCCAAATTTGACCCTTACACCCCCCTGACTGCTGGGGGTACGGGAAGGGGACCCAGGCGTCCGGACCCCACTGCTGGCACCCCTACACCCCCCCACCCACCCAGGGGGCGGCGAAGGGACCCAGATTTTCGGGGGTTACCCCCCCGCCACGTCTCAGGGCCCCGGGGGGGGGCGACCGTCGCCCGGGGCCGAGTCCATGGGGGGGGGACGTGGCCGCGGCTTCGCACGTCGGCAGGCGCCGGCGGCTCCTCCGTGACGGCCAGCGAGCTGCGGAGACACGGAGAGGGCGGCCTCGCACGAGGGCCTCGCACGAGGGCTTCGCACGAGGGCCTCGCACGAGGGCCTCGCACGAGGACGCCTCGTGCATCGAGGTGTCGTCGTCCCCGTCGTCCCCCCCCCTCCCCCCGCGACAGGAGGGCCGTGCAAGCCCTCGTGCCCGTCGCCCGCGTGCTCTCGCACACGCGTGTGCGCTGCCCCCCCCCCCCCCGTCACGCGTGCTGACTCACGCTCGCGCGTCACACGCGGGGACACGAGCACCCACTGGTGGGTGACTCACCGACGCGGCTACACCCACCCCGGCTGGACGGACACCCCCCCCCCCCCCCCCTCCCGTGGCGGTGCACACGCGTGTGCGAGGCCGAGCGTGCGAGGTTTGGGTTAAGCCCGACGCGCTCGTGCGAGGGGGGAGGGAACGGCCGCGTGTGCGCGGCCACGCACACGCGTGTGGGAGCACGCACACGCGTCTGGGAGCGTGCACACGGGTCTGGGAGCGCGCACACGCGTGTGGGAGCGCGCACACGGGTCTGGGAGCGCACACACGCGTGTGGGAGCGCGCACACGCGTGTGGGAGTGCACACGGGTCTGGGAGCGCGCACACGCGTGTGGGAGTGCACACGGGTCTGGGAGCGTGCACACGCGTGTGGGAGCGTGCACACGGGTCTGGGAGCGCACACACGCGTGTGGGAGCGTGCACACGGGTCTGGGAGCGCACACACGCGTGTGGGAGTACGCACACGGGTCTGGGAGCGTGCACACGCGTGTGGGAGCGCGCACACGGGTCTGGGAGCGTGCACACGCGTGTGGGAGCGTGCACAAGCGTGTGGGAGCGCGCACACGCGTGTGGGAGCGTGCACACGCGTGGGGGTGGTCAGCGCCGTGCACACGCGTGTGCACATGCTCCACCTGCGTCCACCCCCCCAGCCCCCCTCCATATTGGGGGGGGGGTTTTCACCCTGCCCCTCCCCCCAACCAGGACACCCCCCCCAACCCCCCCTCCCAAACCTCCTACTGCCCCCCCCCACCCCCCCAGGTGCCCCCCAAAACCACCATCACCCCCCCTCAGCCCCCCCCCGATCCCCCCCAAAGCCTCACAGGGTCCCCCATAAGCTCCAGCCCCCCCCCCCCAGGCTTCTACAGCCCCAGGGCCCCCCAACACCCTTCTCTGCCCCCCAAGACCTGCCCAAAGTCCTCAGGGCCCCCCAAAACTTCCCAGGGCACCCCCCCTCCTCCCAGGGCCCCCAACACCACTCTCTGCCCCCCTGCGATACCCCCAACACCCCCAGGACCCCCCCAAAATCACCAGTGTCCCTCAAAAGCCTCAATCAAAGCTTGCTGCTCCCCCCAAGGACCCCCAATACCCCCTGGGCACCCCCAAAGCCCCCAGTGACCCCCAAAACCCTTCACTGTCCCCCAACACCATCCAGGGACCCCAAAAGCCCCCAGGGCCCCTCTGTGCCCCCCTCGGAGACCCCAAAGCCCCCCAACTCCTCCAAACTGCCACCAGCCCCTCTCAGCCCCCCAGGGCCCCCCAAAACCCCCTCAGGACCCCTCTCTGCCCCCAACACTCCCCAGCACCCCCAAAAGCCCCCAGGCCCCTCCCAAGGCCCCCTCGGACCCCAACGCCCCCCAGGACCCCCCAAAACCCCCTCAGGACCCCGTCTGCTCCCAACACCCCCCAGGGCCCCCCAAAAGGACCTCCTCAAGACCCCCGCTGGACCCCAACACCCCCGAGGGCCCCCCAAAACCCCCTCAGGACCCCTCTCTGCCCCCAACATTCCCCAGCACCCCCAAAAGCCCCCAGGCCCCTCCCAAGACCCCCCCCGAACCCCAACACCCCCCAGGGCCCCCCAAACCCCCCCCAGAACCCCTGTCTGCCCCCCACACCCTCCAGAGCCCCCCACACCCCCCAGGGCCCCCCAAAACCCCCCCAGGACCCCTGTCTGCCCCTTAACACCCCCCAGGGCACCCCAAAAGCCCCCAGGACCCCCCCAAAACCCCTCCTGGACCCCAACAACCCCCAGAGCCCCCCCAGACAACCCCCAGGCTCTCCGCGGACCCCAACACCCCCCAAGAACCCCCCAAAACCCCCAGGGCCCCCCAGATCCCTCCTGGACCCCAACCCCCCCCAGGACGCCCCCAATACCCCCAAGGGCTCCCCAAAAGCCCTCACCCCCCGCAAGACCCCCCCCGGTCCCCAACATCCCCCATGACCCCCCCAAAGGCCCCCAGGGCTCCCCAGGGCCCCCCAAAAGCCCTCAGGGCCCCCCAGGACCCCTGTTTGCCCCCCCCACCTCCCCAGGGCCCCCCCAAATCCCCTCAGGGTCCCCCCAAGACCCCCAGGCCCCCCCAAAAAACCCTGGGCCCCCCGTTACCTTCTCAGACGCCGGTTTGGGGGGGTCGGGGGGGGGGGAGTGAGCCCGGTTTTGGGGGCCGGGGGGTCCCGGTGTCGGAGTTGGGGGGGGGGGTCCCGGAGGGGTCCCGGTGCCGGTTCGGGGGGGTCCCGGTGTTTTGGGGGGTCCTGGTGCTGGTTCGGGGGGGGGTCCCGGTGGTGGTTCGGGGGGGTCCCGGTGCCCGGGGGGGTCCCGGGGGGGGGTCCCGGGGGTGCCGGTACCGGTGCCGGTCCGGGCGCGGCTGCGGCGGGCGCGGGCGGGGGGGGGGGGGGCGGGGCCCCCCCAGGCTTGGGGGGGGGGGGAAGTGGGGGGGGAAGCGGCGCGGGGCGGAGCCTGGAAGCTTCGGCGGGTGACGTCAGCAGGGGGTGGAGCGTAGAAGGGGCGGGGCTAAGGAGAATTGGGGGGCTCCGGGTCCGTGGGCAGCTCCCTCCCGCCGTGAGGTTGCCATGGCGATGGGGATGCTGGCCGGTATCCTAGCAACCGCGTGGCCACGCCCCCTAGAGCGCGGGGAGGGGGGGGGGCTGAGCTGCTCCAGACTCCCCCATACCCCCCTCACCCCTCCCGTTGCCCCATCACCCCCCATTGCCCCCCCACCCTAATTGCCCCCCCAGCCCCTAATTGCCCCATCACCCCCCATTGCCCCCCACCCTAATTGCCCCCGTCACCCCCCCATTCCCCCCCCACCCTAATTGCCCCCAGCCCCTAATTGCCCCTGTCACCCCCCCATTGCCCCCCCACCCTAATTGCCCCCGTCACCCCCTCATTGCCCCCACCCTAATTGCCCCCCCTAATTGCCCCATCACCCCCCATTCCCCCCCACCCTAATTGCCCCCCCAGCCCCTAATTACCCCTGTAACCCCCCATTGCCCCCCACCCTAACTGCCCTGTCACCCCCCCCTTGCCCCCCAGTCCCTAATTGCCCCCATCAACCCCTATTGCCCCCCCACCCTAATTGCCCCCCCAGCCCCTAATTGCCCCCGTCGCCCCCCATTGCCCCCCCACCCTAATTGCCCCATCACCCCCCCATTGCCCCCCCAATTGCCCCGTCACCCTCCATTGC
Source organism: Calonectris borealis (assembly GCF_964195595.1). Taxonomy (NCBI): domain Eukaryota; kingdom Metazoa; phylum Chordata; class Aves; order Procellariiformes; family Procellariidae; genus Calonectris; species Calonectris borealis. Next base: position 60,967 of record NW_027441605.1, read on the forward strand.
CCCCGCAACCTAATTGCCCCCCCAGCCCCTAATTGCCCCATCACCCCTCATTGCCCCCCAGCCCCTAATTGCCCCCATCACCCCCCATTGCCCCCCAAATTGCCCCCATCACCCCCCATTGACCCCCAAATTGCCCCCATCACCCCCCATTGCCCCCCCAGCCCCTAATTGCCCCCATCACCTCCCTATTGCCCCCCCCCCAACTGACACCCCCCCCCCCAATGGGGTTCCCATGGGGTACTGGAGGTTTTTGGGGGTCCCAAGGGTGGGTTTTTGGGGGGGGGGGGCACACAGAGGGGGTGTAGTTTGAAATCCTTTATTGAGGTCGCGTCGATCCCTATTTACATATTGTACAGCGATGGGGGGGGGGGGGGCAAACCCCGGGGGGGCCCCCACACCCCGGAGCGGGGGGCTCAATGCCCCCCCCCCAGCCCCGTTCCCCCTCCCTGGGTCCCCTTCACCGGGACACCCCCCCCCCCTCCCCCCCGCTGCCCCCACTTTGGGGGTGTTTAACCCATCCCCCCCCCCCGACCCCCCCCTCTATTTTTTCGGGGGGGGGGAAGCTACATATTGAAGCCGTTTATTGCCACAGAAATTGGGGGGAGGGTCCTCCCCCTCCCCCCCCCCAGATTGGGGAACCCAGGCATCCGGGCTCCCCCTTCCCTCCCCCACCCCAAAGCTATCCCCACCCCCACCCCCCTGCAAGGACCCAGGCGTCTGGGACCCCCCCCCGCCATTGCTCTAGGACCACCCACCCCCCCCCTCAGCAAGGACCCGGGCATCCGGGACCCCCCCTGCCCCCCCAATTTGTGCTAATGGGAGCTGGCAGCCATGGGAGGGGCCGACCCCACCGTGGACCAGCCACGCGGGGGGCAGGGGGCAGAGTTCAAAGGTCAGGGGAAGACCCCACCCCTAAATTTGGGAGGGGGGCGAAGCATCGCTAAAGCCGAAGGGGCTCAAAAGCAGTGGGGGGGGGAGGTGTGTCTGAATCCAGCCCCCCCTCCCCGTCCTCTCCTGGGAGGTCCCCCCGCACCCAGGGGTCAATGGGGACGCAATAAAGATGGCGGCCGAGCCACCTCCTGCCTGGCGTTGCCCATGGTTGGCAGAAGAAGATGGCCGTCAAGCCATGTCGGCCATGAATGGCAGGAGAAGATGGCTGCCGGGTCATATCCTGTCCGTCATTGGCTCTGGTGGCAAGAGAAGATGGCCGCCATGGCTCATCCTGTCCATCATTGGCCGTGGTGACAAAAGAAGATGGCTGCCATGGCTCATCTTGTCCATCATTGGCTGTGGTGGCAAGAGAAGATGGCCGCCATGGCTCATCTTGTCCATCATTGGCTGTGGTGACAAAAGAAGATGGCTGCCATGGCTCATCTTGTCCATCATTGGCCGTGGTGGCGAGTGAAGATGGCCGCCATGGCTCATCTTGTCCATCATTGGCTGTGGTGGCAGGAGAAGATGGCTGCCGAGCCGTTGCTTGCCTGTCATTGGCCACGGTGGCAGGAGAAGATGGCCGCCAAGGTTCCTCCTGACCATCATTGGCTGCGGTGGCAGGAGAAGATGGCCGCCAAGCCACATTGGCCACAGCAGCCGGCCAAGATGGCCGCTGAGCTACGTCCTGGCCATAGCTGATGGAACAAGATGGCCACCGAGTCACGTCCCATCCATTGTTGGCCACGGTGGCAGGAGAAGATGGCCGCCGAGGCTGACCCCGCCCATCGTTGGCCGTGGCTGGTGTGACAAGATGGCCGCCGAGCCATCTCCTGTCCTTTGTTGGCCACGGTGGCAGGAGAAGATGGTGGCCAAGTCCCATCCCCTCCACCGCTGGCCGTGGTTGAGGTGACAAGATGGCCGCCGAGCCACCCTGGCCGTGGTGGCAGGACATGATGGCCGCCCAGTGACGTCCCATCCGCCACTGGCCATGGGGGATGTGACAAAATGGCCGCCGGTGGCCAGGATGGGGTGGGGCCATGGTGGCCCCAGTGGTGGCCTCGTCCCCAGCAGGGTCCTGTTGGCCCCAGATGGCCCCAGTGTCCCCAACCCCCGGTGTCCCCATCCCTGGTGGCTCCATTGTCCCATCTCTGGTGGCCCCAGATGGCCCCAGTGTCCCCAACCCCAGGTGTCCCCATCCCTGGTGGTCCCAGGTGTCCCCAGTGTCCCCAACCCCAGATGTCCCCATCCCTGGTGGCTCCATTGTCCCATCTCTGGTGGCCCCAGATGGCCCCAGTGTCCCCAACCCCAGATGTCCCCATCCCTGGTGGTCCCAGGTGTCCCCAGTGTCCCCAACCCCAGACGTCCCCATCCCTGGTGGCTCCATTGTCCCATTCGTGGTGGCCCCAGATGTCCCCACTGTCCCCAGCATCCCCATGTCCCTCCTGTCCCCACTGTCCCCATGTCCCCCATCATCCCCACGTCCCCATCCTCCGAACGTCCCCGCTGTCCCTCATCATCCCCATGTCCCCATTGTCCCCATGTCCCCATCCTCCGAACGTCCCCACTGTCCCCATCCTCCCTATGTCCCCATGTCCCCGCTGTCCCCATGTCCCTCATCGTCCCGCTGTCCCCATCCTCCGAACGTCCCTGCTGTCCCCAACATCCCCATGTCCCCGCTGTCCCCATGTCCCCCATCATCCCCATGTCCCCATCCTCCAAATGTCCCTGCTGTCCCCATGTCCCCGCTGTCCCCATGTCCCCATGTCCTCATTGTCCCCATCCTCCGAACGTCCCCGCTGTCCCTGTCCCCATGTCCCCATGTCCCCATGTCCCCATGTCCCCCATCATCCCCATGTCCCCATTGTCCTCATGTCCCCATGTCCCCATTGTCCCCACGTCCCCATCCTCCGAACGTCCCCGCTGTCCCCGTCCCCATGTCCCCATGTCCCCATGTCCCCATGTCCCCATTGTCCCCATCATCCCCCTGTCCCCATTGTCCCCATGTCCCCCATCATCCCCATCCTCTGAATGTCCCCGCTGTCCCCATGTCCCCATGGTCCCCATGGCCCCCATCATCCCCATCCTCCCAGCGTCCCCGCTGTCCCCCTGTCCCCATTGTCCCCATGTCCCCATTGTCCCCATCATCCCCATGTCCCCATTGTCCCCATGTCCCCATTGTCCCCGTCCTCCCAACGTCCCTGCTGTCCCCATGGTCCCCATGGTCCCCATTGTCCCCATTGTCCCCCTGTCCCCATGTCCCCATTGTCCCCATGTCCCCATTGTCCCCCTGTCCCCATTGTCCCCCTGTCCCCATGTCCCCATGTCCCCCTGTCCCCATGTCCCCATGTCCCCATTGTCCCCATGTCCCCATGTCCCCATTGTCCCCCTGTCCCCATGTCCCCATGTCCCCATGTCCCCATTGTCCCCCTGTCCCCATGTCCCCACTGTCCCCATGTCCCCATGTCCCCATCATCCCCATCATCCCCATGTCCCCATTGTCCCCCTGTCCCCCATCATCCCCACCCTCCCCCCGTCCCCCTGTCCCCATTGTCCCCGTCCTCCCAGCGTCCCTGCTGTCCCCCTGTCCCCATCATCCCCATGTCCCCATGTCCCCATTGTCCCCATTGTCCCCCTGTCCCCATGTCCCCATGTCCCCATGTCCCCATTGTCCCCCTGTCCCCATGTCCCCCTGTCCCCTTGTCCCCATGTCCCCATGTCCCCATCATCCCCCTGTCCCCATTGTCCCCCTGTCCCCCATCATCCCCACCCTCCCCACATCCCCCTGTCCCCATTGTCCCCATCCTCCCAACGTCCCTGCTGTCCCCCTGTCCCCATCATCCCCATGTCCCCATTGTCCCCCTGTCCCCCATCATCCCCACCCTCCCCCCGTCCCCCTGTCCCCATGGTCCCCGTCCTCCCAGCGTCCCCCCGTCCCCCCCGCCCCCCCTAGCAGGGGGAGGTGGAGAGGTGCCCGTGCTGGGGGTACTTGATGGCGGGGGGGTAGTTCTGGGTCATCTGGATGGAGACGTCGGAGGAGGCCTCGGAGGGGCTGCGGGCGCGGGGCCACGCGCGGGGCTGCAGGAACTGCCCCGACAGCCCCGAGCAGGCGCTCAGCCGCGGCCGCAGCAGCCCCGCCGGCGCCCGGTACAGCTCCTCCTCCGCGTAGCGCTTGGTGAACAGGTACACCGACATCACGCCCGCGCCCTGCCGGGGAGGGGCACCCGTCACCCGCGGGTGGGCGAGGGTCAGCAAGGGTGGGCGAGGGCGGGGGAGGGGGAACAGGTACACCGACATCACGCCCGCGCCCTGCCGGGGAGGGGCACCCGTCACCCGGGGGTGGGCGAGGGTCAGCAAGGGCGGGGGAGGGTGGGCGAGGGTCGGCAAGGGTGGGCAAGGGCGGGCGAGGGCGGGCGAGGGTGGGCGAGGGCGGGGGAGGGCGGGGGAGGGGGAACAGGTACACCGACATCACGCCCGCGCCCTGCCGGGGAGGGGCACCCGTCACCCGCGGGTGGGCGAGGGTCAGCGAGGGCGTGCAAGGGTGGGCGAGGGTGGGCGAGGGCCAGCGAGGGTGGGCAAGGGCGGGCGAGGGTGGGCGAGGGTCAGCGAGGGCGTGCAAGGGTGGGCAAGGGTCAGCAAGGGTGGGCGAGGGCGGGCGAGGGTGAACAGGTACACCGACATCACGCCCACGCCCTGCCGGGGAGGGGCACCCGTCACCCCAGCACTCGGCCGGGGTGGGCGAGGGTGTGCGAGGGGCGCGTGATGCGTGCGAGGGGCGTGCGAGGGACGTGCAAAGCATGCGAGGGGCGTGAGGGGCGTGCGAGGGGTGTGTGATGCATGCGTGGGGCGTGCGTGGGGCGTGCGCGGGGCATGCGCAGGGCGTGTGATGCACGCGCGGGGCGTGTGATGCGTGCGCGGGGCGTGTGATGCATGTGCGGGGTGTGCGTGAGGCGTGTGATGCATGCGCGGGGCGTGTGATGCATGTGCGGGGCGTGCGCAGAGCGTGTGATGCATGCGCGGGGCGTGTGATGCATGTGCGGGGCGTGCGCAGGGCGTGTGATGCATGCGCGGGGCGTGTGATGCGTGCGCGGGGGGTGTGATGCATGCGCGGGGCGTGTGATGCATGCGCGGGGGGTGTGATGCATGTGCGGGGTGTGCGCAGGGCGTGTGATGCATGCGCGGGGCGTGTGATGCGTGCGCGGGGGGTGTGATGCATGCGCGGGGCGTGCGCGGGGCGTGTGATGCATGCGCAGGGCGTGAGATGCATGCACGGGGCGTGCGCAGGGCATGTGATGCATGCGCAGGGCGTGTGATGCATGCGCGGGGTGTGTGATGCATGTGCGGGGCGTGCGCAGGGCATGTGATGCACGTGCGGGGCGTGTGATGCATGCACGGGGCGTGCGCAGGGCATGTGATGCATGCGCAGGGCGTGTGATGCATGCACGGGGCGTGCGCACGGCATGTGATGCATGCGCAGGGCGTGTGGTGCATGCGCGGGGTGTGTGATGCACGCACGGGGCGTGCGCAGGGCATGTGATGCACGTGCGGGGCGTGTGATGCATGCACGGGGCATGCGTGGGGCGTGTGATGCATGCGCAGGGCGTGCGCAGGGTGTGCGCGGGGCATGCGAAGCATGCATGGGGCGTGCGCAGGGCGTGTGATGCATGCGCAGGGTGTGTGATGCATGCACGGGGCGTGCGCAGGGCGTGTGATGCATGCGCAGGGCGTGTGATGCATGCGCGGGGCGTGTGATGCATGCGCGGGGCGTGCGCAGGGTGTGCGCGGGGCATGCGAAGCATGCACGGGGCGTGCACGGGGCGTGTGATGCATGTGTGGGGCGTGTGATGCGTGCACGGGGGATGCGCGGGGGGTGTGCGGGGGCTGCGCGGGCGGGGCGCGGGGGGTGCGCGGGGGGTGCGCGGGCGGGGCGCGGGTGGGACGCGGGCGGGGCGCACCTCTTTGAGGAGGAAGGAGGAGGCGGCGAAGGCGAAGGACCAGCCGTAGCGGTACTGGAAATACTGCTCGGAGCCGCTGGGCCGGTTCATCACCTCGTCGTTGATGCTGGAGATGTAGAGCACCAGCCCCACCACCAGCGACAGCCCTGGGGGGGCACGGGGGGCACCCCCGAGTCAGCCCTGGGGGGGGGCCTGGGGGAGATACGGGGGTCCTGGGGGAGATACGGGGGTCCTGGGGGAGATATGGGGGTCTTGGGGGAGATACGGGGGTCCTGGGGGGGGCCTAAGGGGCAAATATGGGGGTCCCTGGGGCAAATATGGGGGTCCTGGGGGAGATATGGGGGTCTTGGGGCAGATACAGGGGTCCTGGGGGGGCCCTAAGGGGGTTCTGGGGGTTCCTGGGGCAGATACGGGGGTCCTGGGGCAGATATGGGGGTCCTGGGAGGGATCTGGGGGGGTTCTGGGGGTTCCTGGGGCAGATACGGGGGTCCTGGGGGCGATCTGGGGGGGTCCTGGGGGTTCCTGGGGCGGATACGGGGGTCCTGGGGGAGATATGGGGGTCTTGGGGGAGATATGGGGGTCCTGGGGGGGCCCTAAGGGGGTTCTGAGTGTCCCTGGGGCAAATATGGGGGTCCTGGGAGGGATCTGGGGGGGGGTTCTGGGGGGTCCTGGGGCAGATACGGGGGTCCTGGGGCAGATATGGGGGTCTTGGGGGAGATATGGGGGTCCTGGGGGGGCCCTAAGGGGATTCTGGGGGTCCCTGGGGCAAATATGGGGGTCCTGGGGCAGATATGGGGGTCCTGGGAGGGATCTGGGGGGGCTCTGGGGGGTCCTCGGGCAAATATGGGGGTCCTGGGAGGGATCTGGGGGGGTTCTGGGGGGTCCTCGGGCAAATATGGGGGTCCTGGAGGGATCTGGGGGGGGTTCTGGGGGTTCCTGGGGCAGATACGGGGGTCCTGGGGGAGATCTGGGGGGGTTCTGAAGGGTCCTCGGGCAAATATGGGGGTCCTGGGGCAGATACAGGGGTCCTGGGGGGGATCTGGGGGGGTTCTGGGGGGTCCTGGGGCAGACACAGGGGTCCTGGGGAGGCCCTAGGCAGGTTGTGGGGGCACCTGGGGCAAATAGGGGGGTCCTGGGGGGGATCTGGGGGCTCCTGGGGAGCCCTGGGGCAGATATGGGGGTCCTGGGGGGACCCTGGGGGGACCCTGGGGGGTTTCTGGGGGTTCCTGGGGCAAATATGGGGGTCTTGGGGCAGATACGGGGGTCCTGGGGGGGCACTGGGGGGGTTCTGGGGGTCCCTGGGGCAAATATGGGGGTCTTGGGGCAGATATGGGGGTCCTGGGGGGGCTCTGGGGGGGTTCGGGGGGTCCCTGGGGCAGATATGGGGGTCCTGGGGCAGCTACGGGGGTCCTGGGGGGGTCCCTGGGGGGGTTCTGGGGGTCCCTGGGGCAGATACGGGGGTCTTGGGGCAGATATGGGGGTCCTGGGGGGGCTCTGGGGGGGTTCGGGGGGTCCCTGGGGCAAATATGGGGGTCCTGGGGGAGCTACAGGGATCCTGGGGGGGGTCTGGGGGGGGTCCTAGGGCAGATATGGGGGTCCTGGGGCAGATATGGGGGTCCTGGGGGTCCTGGTGAGGTTCTGGGGGTCCCTGGGGCAAATATGGGGGTCCTGGGGGAGGTACAGGGGTCCTGGGGGGGGTCTGGGGGGGGTCCTAGGACAGATATGGGGGTCCTGGGGCAGCTACGGGGGTCCTGGGGGGTCCTGGGGGGGTTCTGGGGGTCCCTGGGGCAAATATGGGGGTCTTGGGGCAGATACGGGGGTCCTGGGGGGTCCTGGGGGGGTTCTGGGGGTCCCTGGGGCAGATATGGGGGTCCTGGGGCAGCTACGGGGGTCCTGGGGGGGCCCTGGGGGGGTTCTGGGGGTCCCTGGGGCAGATATGGGGGTCCTGGGGGAGCTACGGGGGGTCCTGGGGGGGTCCCCGGGGGGGTCCCTCACCGGAGAGGATGAAGAAGATGCCGGAGACGAAGGCCAGCAGCGTGCGCTGGGGGCGGATGTGCCCCACGTTGCTGATGACGAAGGCCGTGAAGACGAGGAAGAGGCTGACCATGGGGAAGGGGGTCGCCGTCCGCACCGTCTCTGGGGGGGGCAGCAGCCGGCTCCAGCCCCCTATAGCCCCCTATAGATCCCTATAGCCCCCTATAGCCCCCTATAGCCCCCTATAGATCCCTATAGCCCCCTATAGCCCCCTATAGCCCCCTATAGCCCCCCACACCCTGCTAGACCCCTCCAGACCCCCACGGACCCACCCCGGACCCCTCCAGCTCCCTCCCAGCCCCTATAGACCCCTCCTATAGCCCCCTCCACAGATCCTATATTCCCCCCATGCAGCCCATGGCCCCTATAGACCCCTGGACCCCTATGGATATCCCGCCAGAGCCCCTATAAAGCCCCCCGCCACGCCCCCTGCCTCCTCTATACTCCCTGCCTTGGACAGCTCCTAGACCCCTCCCCATATAGAGCCTCCCACAGCTCCTATAGCACCCCTATAGTCCCCATAACCCATATACAACCCCCCTGGTCCAATATAGAGACCCTATAGCCCACCATACAGCCCTCCCCCGGCCTCTATAGCCCCCTATATAATCCCTGTAGGCCCCTCTAGCACCCTATAGAACCCCTTTAGCCTGCATACAGCCCCCTATAGAGCCCCTATAGAGCCCCTATAGCCCCTATAGCCCCTATAGCCCCACGCACTGAGGATGTTCTCGGTGTTTTCGGTCACGAGGTTGATTTCGGGCTCCAGGAAATATTCGGAGGCGACGCAGCGCCCCTTCTCCCGCCCTGCGAGGGGGGGGCGCACCCTCAGGGACCCCCCTGCGTCCCCCCGGATCCCATAGGGTCCCCCCGGATCCCCCCGTATCTCACAGGGTCCCCAAGTTCCCCCCAGGACCCCCCGGATCCCATAGGGTCCCCCCAAAGCCCCCCAGGATCCCCCATATCCCATGGGGTCCCCCCAGATCCCCCCCAGGACCCCCATATCCCATAGGGTCCCCCCAAAGCCCCCCAGGATCTCCCATATCCCATGGGGTCCCCCCAGATCCCCCCCAGGACCCCCATATCCCATAGGGTCCCCCCAAAGCCCCCCTAGGACCCCCCATATCCCATAGGGTCCCCCCAAATCCCATAGGGTCCCCCCAAAGCCCCCTGGGTCCCCCCCTATCCCATAGGGTCCCCAAGTCCCCCCGGGACCCCCCATATCCCAAAGGGTCCCCCCAAATCCCCCCGGTGTCCCCATGTGCTCCCCCACTGGTAATGGGGGTGGGTGGGAGCCCATGGGATCCCATGGGATCCCGTGCGAGCACACGTGAGCTCGGGTGATCCCGTGGGATCCCATGGGATCCCGTGTGATCCTGTGGGAGCCCATGTGATCCCGTGGGAGCCCATGTGAGCCCATGTGATCCCGTGGGAGCCCATATGATCCCATGTGATCCCGTGGGAGCTCATGTGATCCTGTGGGAGCCCATGTGATCCTGTGTGATCCCGTGGGAGCCCATGTGATCCCGTGTGATCCCGTGGGAGCCCATGTGATCCTGTGGGAGCCCATGTGATCCTGTGTAACCCCGTGGGAGCCCATATGATCCCGTGGGAGCCCATGTGATACTGTGTGATCCCGTGTGAGCCCATATGATCCCATGGGAGCCCATGTGATCCCGCGGGAGCCCATGTGATCCTGTGTGATCCCGTGTGAGCTCATATGATCCCGTGGGAGCTCATGTGAGCCCGTGGGAGCACATGTGAGAGCCCGTGGGAGCTTGTGGGAGCCTGTGTGATCCCATGTGATCCCGTGTGATCCCGTGTGCCCCTGTGTGAGCTTGTGTGAGCTTAGGTGATCCCATGTGATCCCATGTGATCCCGTGTGCCCCTGTGTGAGCTTAGGTGATCTCATGTGATCCCGTGTGATCCCGTGTGATCCCGTGTGAGCTTAGGTGATCCCGTGTGATCCTGTGTGATCCCGTGTGAGCTTGTGTGCGCTTAAGTGATCCCGTGTGATCCTGTGTGATCCTGTGTGAGCTTGTGTGAGCTTAGGTGATCCCGTGTGACCCCGTGTGCCCCTGTGTGAGCTTGTGTGAGCTTAGGTGATCCCGTGTGATCCCGTGTGATCCCGTGTGAGCTTAGATGATCCTGTGTGATCCCGTGTGATCCCGTGTGATCCCGTGTGATCCTGTGTGATCCTGTGTGAGCTTGTGTGAGCTTAAGTGATCCCGTGTGATCCTGTGTGATCCCGTGTGAGCTTGTGTGAGCTTAAGTGATCCCGTGTGATCCTGTGTGATCCTGTGTGAGCTTGTGTGAGCTTAGGTGATCCCGGGTGATCCTGTGTGTCCCCGTGTGCCCCTGTGTGAGCTTGTGTGAGCTTAGGTGATCCTGTGTGATCCCGTGTGATCCCGTGTGATCCTGTGCGATCCCGTGTGACCTCGTGTGAGCTTAGGTGATCCTGTGTGATCCCGTGTGATCCCGTGTGATCCCGTGTGATCCCATGTGATCCCGTGTGCCCCTGTGTGAGCTTGGGTGATCCTGTGTGATCCCGTGTGAGCTCGTGTGAGCTCGTGTGATCCCGTGTGATCCCGTGCGATCCTGTGTGCCCCTGTGTGAGCTCGTGTGAGCTTAGGTGATCCCGTGTGATCCCGTGTGATCCCGTGTGCCCCTGTGTGAGCTTGGGTGATCCTGTGTGATCCCGTGTGAGCTCGTGTGAGCTCGTGTGATCCCGTGTGATCCCGTGTGACCCCGTGTGCCCTTGTGTGAGCTTAGGTGATCCTGTGTGATCCCGTGCGCCCCCGTGCGCCCCGGCAGATCCCATACGATCCCCTGCGACCCCGTCTGACCTCGTGCGCCCTCAGACCCTCCCCTGCAACCCCCTCCCGAGCCCCCGGGAACCCCCCCCCCCCCCCACTTCCCCCCCCCCTTCAACCGCCCCCATCTCCCCCTCCCCCAACACCGGGGGGGTGGGGGTTGGGGGGGGGGGTGTGGGGGGCGGGGGGGGGGGTTGGGGGGGGGGGGGCCGTACCGGCGAAGAAGCAGACGCGCCAGAGGCCGGCGTGCAGGGCCATGCGCACCTCGGTGCTCTGGTTCTGGGGCAGCACCACCCCCTCCTCCATGTAGAGCCAGTAGTCGGTGCTGACGGCGATGCCCACCAGCAGCAGCCCGCAGGCCCGAAGACGCTGCTCAGCAGCGTCAGCGCCCGGCTGCTGCACGAGCTCATCCTGAGACCTGGGGGGGGGGTTTGGGGGGGCATGGGGGGGTTTGGGGGGTCAGGAGGGGTCCAGGGAGTGGGGTTGGGGGGGGGAGAGGGGGCAGGAGAGGGCGTAAATGGGGAATAATGGGAGGTAGAGGGGGGAGGAGGGGGCTTGGGGGGGGTTGGGAGGGGCTTCGGGGGGTCAGGAGGGGTCAGGGGGGGTTTGGGGGAGTCGGGGGGGTGAGTTTGGGGGGGCATGGGGGGGTTTGGGGGGTCAGGAGGGGTCCAGGGAGTGGGGTTGGGGGGGGGAGAGGGGGCAGGAGAGGGCGTAAATGGGGAATAATGGGAGGTAAGGGGGAGGAGGGGGCTTGGGGG